>NC_089597.1:68505312-68805312 GCF_019320115.1 Miscanthus floridulus | reverse complement strand
CGCAAACCGTGCACCTATCTTGCACCGACACTGGCTCCCAATAGACCGAAACGAGATTCCACATGACCCACATCACCTAGGAGTACCATCGGGTGCGTCCAAAATGATTTCCGAGCCTATGGTATGTTCAGCGCAAACCGTGCACCTATCTTGCACCGACACTAGCTCCCAACAGACCGAAACAAGACTCCACATGACCCACATCACCTAGGAGTACCATCGGGTGCATCCAAAATGATTTACGAGCCTATGGTATGTTCGGCGCCAACCGTGCACCTATCTTGCACCGACACTGGCTCCCAACAAACCGAAACAAGATTCCACTTGACCCACGTCACCTGGGAGTACCATCGGGTGCGTTCAAAATGATTTCTGAGCCTATGGTATGTTCGGCGTAATCTGTGCACCTATCTTGCACCGACACTGGCTCCCAACAAATCGAAACGAGATTCCACATGACCCACGTCACCTAGGAGTACCATCGGGTGCGTCCAAAATGATTTCCGATCCTACGGTATGTTTGGCGCAAACCATGCACCTATCTTGCGTCAAGATTAGCTCCACCTCCAAACGGACCAAAACGAGCTTCCGCTTGAGCCTCATCACCTTCGAGTACCATTGGGTGTGTCAAAAATGATTTCTGAGCCTATGGTACACTCGGCACAAACCATGCACCTATCTTGCACCGACACTGGCTCGCAACAGACCGAAACAAGATTCCACATGACCCACGTCACCTAGGAGTACCATCGGGTGCGTCCAAAACGATTTCTGAGCGTATGGTATGTTCGACGCAAATCGTGCACCTATCTTGCACCGACACTGGCTCCCAATGGACTGAAACAAGACTCCACATGACCCACGTCACCTAGGAGTACCATCGGGTGTGTCCAAAACGATTTGCGAGCCTATGGTATGTTCGGTGCCAACCGTGCACCTATCTTGCACCGACACTGGCTCCCAACAGACCGAAATGAGATTCCACTTGTCCCACGTCACCTAGGAGTACCATCGGGTGCGTCCAAAATGATTTCCGAGCCTATGGTATGTTCGGCGCAATCCGTGCACCTATCTTGCACCGACACTGGCTCCCAACAGACTGAAATGAGATTCCACATGACCCACATTACCTAGGAGTACCATCTGGTGCGTCCAAAACGATTTCCGATCCTACGCTACGTTTGGCGCAAACCAAGCACCTATCTTGCGTCAAGATTAGCACCAGCTCCAAACGGACCATAACGAGCTTCCGCTTGAGCCTCATCACCTTCGAGTACCATTGGGTGTGTCTAAAATGATTTCTGAGCCTATGGTACACTCGGCACAAACCGTGCACCTATCTTGCACCGACACTGGCTCACAACAGACCGAAACAAGATTCCACATGACCCACGTCACCTAGGAGTACCATCGGGTGCGTCCAAAATGATTTCCGATCCTACGGTATGTTTGGCGCAAACCATGCACCTATCTTGCATCAAGATTAGCACCACCTCCAAACGGACCAAAACGAGCTTCCGCTTGAGCCTCATCACCTTCGAGTACCATTGGGTGTGTCTAAAATGATTTCTGAGCCTATGGTACACTCGGCACAAATGTGCACCTATCTTGCACCGACACTGGCTCCCAACAGACCAAAACAAGATTCCACATGACCCACGTCACCTAGGAGTACCATCGAGTGCGTCCAAAATGATTTCTGAGCGTATGGTATGTTCGGCGTAATCCGTGCACCTATCTTGCACCGACACTGGCTCCCAACGGACCGAAACAAGACTCCACATGACCCACGTCACCTAGGAGTACAATCGGGTGTGTCCAAAACGATTTGCGAGCCTATGGTATGTTCGGCGCCAACCGTGCACCTATCTTGCACCGACACTGGCTCCCAACAGATCGAAACTTGATTCCACTTGCCCACGTCACCTAGGAGTACCATCAGGTGTGTCCAAAATGATTTCTGAGCCTATGGTATGTTCGGCACCAACCGTGCACCTATCTTGCACCGACACTAACACTATCTCCCAATAGACCGAAACGAGATTCTACATGACCCACGTCACCTAGGAGTACCATCGGGTGTGTCCAAAATGATTTGCGAGCCTATGGTATGTTTGGCGCCAACCGTGCACCTATCTTGCACCGACACTGGCTCCCAACAGACCGAAACATTATTCCACTTGCCCACGTCACCTAGGAGTACCATCAGGTGTGTCCAAAATGATTTCTGAGCCTATGGTATGTTCGGCGCCAACCGTGCACCTATCTTGCACCGACACTAACACTATCTCCCAATAGACCGAAATGAGATTCCACATGACCCATGTCACCTAGGAGTACCATCGGGTGCGTCCAAAATGATTTCTGAGCCCATGGTATGTTCGGTGCAAACCGTGCACCTATCTTGCACCGACACAGGCTCCCAATAGACCAAAACGAGATTCCACATGACCCACATCACCTAGGAGTACCATCGGGTGCGTGCAAAATGATTTCCGAGCCTATGGTATGTTCGGCGCAAACCGTGCACCTATCTTGCACCGACACTGGCTCCCAATAGACCGAAACGAGATTCCACATGACCCACATCACCTAGGAGTACCATCGGGTGCGTCCAAAATGATTTCCGAGCCTATGGTATGTTCAGCGCAAACCGTGCACCTATCTTGCACCGACACTAGCTCCCAATAGACCGAAACAAGACTCCACATGACCCACATCACCTAGGAGTACCATCGGGTGCATCCAAAATGATTTACGAGCCTATGGTATGTTCGGCGCCAACCGTGCACCTATCTTGCACCGACACTGGCTCCCAACAAACCGAAACGAGATTCCACTTGACCCACGTCACCTGGGAGTACCATCGGGTGCGTTCAAAATGATTTCTGAGCCTATGGTATGTTCGGCGTAATCTGTGCACCTATCTTGCACCGACACTGGCTCCCAACAAATCGAAACGAGATTCCACATGACCCACGTCACCTAGGAGTACCATCGGGTGCGTCCAAAATGATTTCCGATCCTACGGTATGTTTGGCGCAAACCATGCACCTATCTTGCGTCAAGATTAGCACCACCTCCAAACGGACCAAAACGAGCTTCCGCTTGAGCCTCATCACCTTCGAGTACCATTGGGTGTGTCTAAAATGATTTCTGAGCCTATGGTACACTCGGCACAAACCATGCACCTATCTTGCACCGACACTGGCTCGCAACAGACCGAAACAAGATTCCACATGACCCACGTCACCTAGGAGTACCATCGGGTGCGTCCAAAACGATTTCTGAGCGTATGGTATGTTCGACGCAAATCGTGCACCTATCTTGCACCGACACTGGCTCCCAATGGACTGAAACGAGACTCCACATGACCCACGTCACCTAGGAGTACCATCGGGTGTGTCCAAAACGATTTGCGAGCCTATGGTATGTTCGGTGCCAACCGTGCACCTATCTTGCACCGACACTGGCTCCCAACAGACCGAAATGAGATTCCACTTGTCCCACATCACCTAGGAGTACCATCGGGTGCGTCCAAAATGATTTCCGAGCCTATGGTATGTTCGGCGCAATCCGTGCACCTATCTTGCACCGACACTGGCTCCCAACAGACTGAAATGAGATTCCACATGACCCACATTACCTAGGAGTACCATCTGGTGCGTCCAAAACGATTTCCGATCCTACGCTACGTTTGGCGCAAACCAAGCACCTATCTTGCGTCAAGATTAGCACCAGCTCCAAACGGACCGTAACGAGCTTCCGCTTGAGCCTCATCACCTTCGAGTACCATTGGGTGCGTCTAAAATGATTTCTAAGCCTATGGTACATTCGGCGTAAACCGTGCACTTATCTTGCACTGACACTGGCTCCCAACAGACCTAAACGAGATTCCACATGACCCACGTCAACTAGGAGTACCATCGGGTGCGTCCAAAATGATTTCAGAGCCTATGGTATGTTCGGCGCAAACCGTGCACCTATCTTGCACCGACACTGGCTCCCAACGGACCGAAACAAGACTCCACATGACCCACGTCACCTAGGAGTACCATCGGGTGTGTCCAAAATGATTTGCGAGCCTATGGTATGTTCGGCGCCAACCGTGCACCTATCTTGCACCGACACTGGCTCCCAACAGACCAAAACATGATTCCACTTGCCCACGTCACCTAGGAGTACCATCGGGTGTGTCCAAAATGATTTCTGAGCCTATGGTATGTTCGGCACCAACCGTGCACCTATCTTGCACCGACACTAACACTGTCTCCCAACAGACCGAAACGAGATTCCACATGACCCACGTCACCTAGGAGTACCATCGGGTGCGTCCAAAATGATTTCTGAGCCTATGGTATGTTCGGCGCAAACCGTGCACCTATCTTGCACCGACACAGGCTCCCACTAGACCGAAACGAGATTCCACATGACCCACATCACCTAGGAGTACCATCGGGTGCGTCCAAAATGGTTTCCGAGCCTATGGTATGTTTGGCGCAAACCGTGCACCTATCTTGCACCGACACTGGCTCCCAATAGACCGAAACGAGATTCCACATGACCCACATCACCTAGGAGTACCATCGGGTGCGTCTAAAATGATTTCCGAGCCTATGGTATGTTCAGCGCAAACCGTGCACCTATCTTGCACCGACACTGGCTCCCAACAGACCGAAACAAGATTCCACATGACCCACATCACCTAGGAGTACCATCGGGTGTGTCCAAAACGATTTGCGAGCCTATGGTATGTTCGGCGCCAACCGTGCACCTATCTTGCACCGACACTGGCTCCCAACAGAACGAAACATGATTCCACTTGCCCACATCACCTAGGAGTACCACCAGGTGTGTCCAAAATGATTTCTGAGCCTATGGTATGTTCGGCGACAACCGTGCACCTATCTTACACCGACACTAACACTATCTCCCAATAGACCGAAACGAGATTCCACATGACCCATGTCACCTAGGAGTACCATCGGGTGCGTCCAAAATGATTTCTGAGCCTATGGTATGTTCGGCGCAAATCGTGCACCTATCTTGCACCGACACAGGCTCCCAATAGACCGAAACGAGATTCCACATGACCCACATCACCTAGGAGTACCATCGGGTGCGTCCAAAATGATTTCCGAGCCTATGGTATGTTCGGCGCAAACCGTGCACCTATCTTGCACCGACACTGGCTCCCAATAGACCGAAACGAGATTCCACATGACCCACATCACCTAGGAGTACCATCGGGTGCGTCCAAAATGATTTCCGAGCCTATGGTATGTTCAGCGCAAACCGTGCACCTATCTTGCACCGACACTGGCTCCCAACAGACCGAAACAAGATTCCACATGACCCACATCACCTAGGAGTACCATCGGGTGCATCCAAAACGATTTACGAGCCTATGGTATGTTCGGCGCCAACCGTGCACCTATCTTGCACCGACACTGGCTCCCAACAAACCGAAACGAGATTCCACTTGACCCACATCACCTGGGAGTACCATCGGGTGCGTTCAAAATGATTTCTGAGCCTATGGTATGTTCGGCGTAATCTGTGCACCTATCTTGCACCGACACTGGCTCCCAACAGATCGAAACGAGATTCCACATGACCCACATCACCTAGGAGTACCATCGGGTGCGTCCAAAATGATTTCCGATCCTACGGTATGTTTGGCGCAAACCATGCACCTATCTTGCGTCAAGATTAGCACCACCTCCAAACGGACCAAAACGAGCTTCCGATTGAGCCTCATCACCTTCGAGTACCATTGGGTGTGTCTACAATGATTTCTGAGCCTATGGTACACTCGGCACAAACCGTGCACCTATCTTGCACCGACACTGGCTCGCAACAGACCGAAACAAGATTCCACATGACCCACGTCACCTAGGAGTACCATCGGGTGCGTCCAAAACGATTTCTGAGCATATGGTCTGTTCGGCGCAAATCGTGCACCTATCTTGCACTGACACTGGCTCCCAATGGACTGAAACGAGACTCCACATGACCCACGTCACCTAGGAGTACCATCGGGTGTGTCCAAAACGATTTGCGAGCCTATGGTATGTTCGGCGCCAACCGTGCACCTATCTTGCACCGACACTGGCTCCCAACAGACCGAAATGAGATTCCACTTGTCCCACGTCACCTAGGAGTACCATCGGGTGCGTCCAAAATGATTTCCGAGCCTATGGTATGTTTGGCGCAATCCGTGCACCTATCTTGCACCGACACTGGCTCCCAACAGACTGAAATGAGATTCCACATGACCCACGTTACCTAGGAGTACCATCTCATGCGTCCAAAACGATTTCTGATCCTACGGTACGTTTGGCGCAAACCAAGCACCTATCTTGCGTCAAGATTAGCACCAGCTCCAAACGGACCATAACGAGCTTCCGCTTGAGCCTCATCACCTTCGAGTACCATTGGGTGCGTCTAAAATGATTTCTAAGCCTATGGTACATTCGGCGTAAACCGTGCACTTATCTTGCACTGACACTGGCTCCCAACAGACCTAAACGAGATTCCACATGACCCACGTCAACTAGGAGTACCATCGGGTGCGTCCAAAATGATTTCCGAGCCTATGGTATGTTCGGCGCAAACCGTGCACCTATCTTGCACCGACACTGGCTCCCAACGGACCAAAACAAGACTCCACATGACCCACGTCACCTAGGAGTACCATCGGGTGTGTCCAAAATGATTTGCGAGCCTATGGTATGTTCGGCGCCAACCGTGCACCTATCTTGCACCGACACTGGCTCCCAACAGACCGAAACATGATTCCACTTGCCCACGTCACCTAGGAGTACCATCGGGTGTGTCCAAAATGATTTCTGAGCCTATGGTATGTTCGGCGCCAACCGTGCACCTATCTTGCACCGACACTAACACTGTCTCCCAACAGACCGAAACGAGATTCCACATGACCCACGTCACCTAGGAGTACCATCGGGTGCGTCCAAAATGATTTCTGAGCCTATGGTATGTTCGGCGCAAACAGTGCACCTATCTTGCACCGACACAGGCTCCCAATAGACCGAAACGAGATTCCACATGACCCACGTCACCTAGGAGTACCATCGGGTGCGTCCAAAATGATTTCCGAGCCTATGGTATGTATGGCACAAACCATGCACCTATCTTGCACCGACACTGGCTCCCAATAGACCGAAACGAGATTCCACATGACCCACATCACCTAGGAGTACCATCGGGTGCGTCCAAAATGATTTCCGAGCCTATGGTATGTTCAGCGCAAACCGTGCACCTATCTTGCACCGACACTGGCTCCCAACAGACCGAAACAAGATTCCACATGACCCACATCACCTAGGAGTACCATCGGGTGTGTCCAAAACGATTTGCGAGCCTATGGTATGTTCAGCGCCAACCGTGCACCTATCTTGCACCGACACTGGCTCTCAACAGATCGAAACATGATTCCACTTGCCCACGTCACCTAGGAGTACCATCAGGTGTGTCCAAAATGATTTCTGAGCCTATGGTATGTTCGGCGCCAACCGTGCACCTATCTTGCACCGACACTAACACTATCTCCCAATAGACCGAAACGAGATTCCACATGACCCATGTCACCTAGGAGTACCATCGGGTGCGTCCAAAATGATTTCTGAGCCTATGGTATGTTCGGCGCAAGCCGTGCACCTATCTTGCACCGACACAGGCTCCCAATAGACCGAAACGAGATTCCACATGACCCACATCACCTAGGAGTACCATCGGGTGCGTCCAAAATGATTTCCGAGCCTATGGTATGTTCGGCGCAAACCGTGCACCTATCTTGCACCGACACTGGCTCCCAATAGACCGAAACGAGATTCCACATGACCCACATCACCTAGGAGTACCATCGGATGCGTCCAAAATGATTTCCGAGCCTATGGTATGTTCAGCGCAAACCGTGCACCTATCTTGCACCGACACTGGCTCCCAACAGACCGAAACAAGATTCCACATGACCCACATCACCTAGGAGTACCATCGGGTGCATCCAAAACGATTTACGAGCCTATGGTATGTTTGGCGCCAACCGTGCACCTATCTTGCACCGACACTGGCTCCCAACAAACCGAAACGAGATTCCACTTGACCCATGTCACCTGGGAGTACCATCGGGTGCGTTCAAAATGATTTCTGAGCCTATGGTATGTTCGGCGTAATCTGTGCACCTATCTTGCACCGACACTGGCTCCCAACAGATCGAAACGAGATTCCACATGACCCACATCACCTAGGAGTACCATCGGGTGCGTCCAAAATGATTTCCGATCCTACGGTATGTTTGGCGCAAACCATGCACCTATCTTGCGTCAAGATTAGCACCACCTCCAAACGGACCAAAACGAGCTTCCGCTTGAGCCTCATCACCTTCGAGTACCATTGGGTGTGTCTAAAATGATTTCTGAGCCTATGGTACACTCGGCACAAACCGTGCACCTATCTTGCACCGACACTGGCTCGCAACAGACCGAAACAAGATTCCACATGACCCACGTCACCTAGGAGTACCATCGGGTGCGTCCAAAATGATTTCTGAGCGTATGGTATGTTCGGCGCAAATCGTGCACCTATCTTGCACCGACACTGGCTCCCAATGGACTGAAACGAGACTCCACATGACCCACGTCACCTAGGAGTACCATCGGGTGTGTCCAAAACGATTTGCGAGCCTATGGTATGTTCGGCGCCAACCGTGCACCTATCTTGCACCGACACTGGCTCCCAACAGACCGAAATGAGATTCCACTTGTCCCACGTCACCTAGGAGTACCATCGGGTGCGTCCAAAATGATTTCCGAGCCTATGGTATGTTTGGCGCAATCCGTGCACCTATCTTGCACCGACACTGGCTCCCAACAGACTGAAATGAGATTTCACATGACCCACGTTACCTAGGAGTACCATCTCGTGCGTCCAAAACGATTTCCGATCCTACGGTACGTTTGGCGCAAACCAAGCACCTATCTTGCGTCAAGATTAGCACCAGCTCCAAACGGACCATAACGAGCTTCCGCTTGAGCCTCATCACCTTCGAGTACCATTGGGTGCGTCTAAAACGATTTCTAAGCCTATGGTACATTCGGCGTAAACCGTGCACTTATCTTGCACTGACACTGGCTCCCAACAGACCTAAACGAGATTCCACATGACCCACGTCAACTAGGAGTACCATCGGGTGCGTCCAAAATGATTTCCGAGCCTATGGTATGTTCGGCGCAAACCGTGCACCTATCTTGCACCGACACTGGCTCCCAACGGACCAAAACAAGACTCCACATGACCCACGTCACCTAGGAGTACCATCGGGTGTGTCCAAAATGATTTGCGAGCCTATGGTATGTTCGGCGCCAACCGTGCACCTATCTTGCACCGACACTGGCTCCCAACAGACCGAAACATGATTCCACTTGCCCACGTCACCTAGGAGTACCATCGGGTGTGTCCAAAATGATTTCTGAGCCTATGGTATGTTCGGCGCCAACCGTGCACCTATCTTGCACCGACACTAACACTGTCTCCCAACAGACCGAAACGAGATTCCACATGACCCACGTCACCTAGGAGTACCATCGGGTGCGTCCAAAATGATTTCTGAGCCTATGGTATGTTCGGCGTAAACAGTGCACCTATCTTGCACCGACACAGGCTCCCAATAGACCGAAACGAGATTCCACATGACCCACATCACCTAGGAGTACCATCGGGTGCGTCCAAAATGATTTCCGAGCCTATGGTATGTTCGGCGCAAACCGTGCACCTATCTTGCACCGACACTGGCTCCCAATAGACCGAAACGAGATTCCACATGACCCACATCACCTAGGAGTACCATCGGGTGCGTCCAAAATGATTTCCAAGCCTATGGTATGTTCAGCGCAAACCGTGCACCTATCTTGCACCGACACTGGCTCCCAACAGACCGAAACAAGATTCCACATGACCCACATCACCTAGGAGTACCATCGGGTGCATCCAAAACGATTTACGAGCCTATGGTATGTTCGGCGCCAACCGTGCACCTATCTTGCACCGACACTGGCTCCCAACAAACCGAAACGAGATTCCACTTGACCCATGTCACCTGGGAGTACCATCGGGTGCGTTCAAAATGATTTCTGAGCCTATGGTATGTTCGGCGTAATCTGTGCACCTATCTTGCACCGACACTGGCTCCCAACAGATCGAAACGAGATTCCACATGACCCACATCACCTAGGAGTACCATCGGGTGCGTCTAAAATGATTTCCGATCCTACGGTATGTTTGGCGCAAACCATGCACCTATCTTGCGTCAAGATTAGCACCACCTCCAAACGGACCAAAACGAGCTTCCGCTTGAGCCTCATCACCTTCGAGTACCATTGGGTGTGTCTAAAATGATTTCTGAGCCTATGGTACACTCGGCACAAACCGTGCACCTATCTTGCACCGACACTGGCTCGCAACAGACCGAAACAAGATTCCACATGACCCACGTCACCTAGGAGTACCATCGGGTGCGTCCAAAATGATTTCTGAGCGTATGGTATGTTCGGCGCAAATCGTGCACCTATCTTGCACCGACACTGGCTCCCAATGGACTGAAACGAGACTCCACATGACCCACGTCACCTAGGAGTACCATCGGGTGTGTCCAAAACGATTTGCGAGCCTATGGTATGTTCGGCGCCAACCGTGCACCTATCTTGCACCGACACTGGCTCCCAACAGACCGAAATGAGATTCCACTTGTCCCACGTCACCTAGGAGTACCATCGGGTGCGTCCAAAATGATTTCCGAGCCTATGGTATGTTTGGCGCAATCCGTGCACCTATCTTGCACCGACACTGGCTCCCAACAGACTGAAATGAGATTTCACATGACCCACGTTACCTAGGAGTACCATCTCGTGCGTCCAAAACGATTTCCGATCCTATGGTACGTTTGGCGCAAACCAAGCACCTATCTTGCGTCAAGATTAGCACCAGCTCCAAACGGACCATAACGAGCTTCCGCTTGAGCCTCATCACCTTCGAGTACCATTGGGTGCGTCTAAAATGATTTCTAAGCCTATGGTACATTCGGCGTAAACCGTGCACTTATCTTGCACTGACACTGGCTCCCAACAGACCTAAACGAGATTCCACATGACCCACGTCAACTAGGAGTACCATCGGGTGCATCCAAAATGATTTCCGAGCCTATGGTATGTTCGGCGCAAACCGTGCACCTATCTTGCACCGACACTGGCTCCCAACGGACCAAAACAAGACTCCACATGACCCACGTCACCTAGGAGTACCATCGGGTGTGTCCAAAATGATTTGCGAGCCTATGGTATGTTCGGCGCCAACCGTGCACCTATCTTGCACCGACACTGGCTCCCAACAGACCGAAACGAGATTCCACATGACCCACGTCACCTAGGAGTACCATCGGGTGCGTCCAAAATGATTTCTGAGCCTATGGTATGTTCGGCGCAAACAGTGCACCTATCTTGCACCGACACAGGCTCCCAATAGACCAAAACGAGATTCCACATGACCCACGTCACCTAGGAGTACCATCGGGTGCGTCCAAAATGATTTCCGAGCCTATGGTATGTATGGCACAAACCATGCACCTATCTTGCACCGACACTGGCTCCCAATAGACCGAAACGAGATTCCACATGACCCACATCACCTAGGAGTACCATCGGGTGCGTCCAAAATGATTTCCGAGCCTATGGTATGTTCAGCGCAAACCGTGCACCTATCTTGCACCGACACTGGCTCCCAACAGACCGAAACAAGATTCCACATGACCCACATCACCTAGGAGTACCATCGGGTGTGTCCAAAACGATTTGCGAGCCTATGGAATGTTCGGCGCCAACCGTGCACCTATCTTGCACCGACACTGGCTCTCAACAGATCGAAACATGATTCCACTTGCCCACGTCACCTAGGAGTACCATCAGGTGTGTCCAAAATGATTTCTGAGCCTATGGTATGTTCGGCGCCAACCGTGCACCTATCTTGCACCGACACTAACACTATCTCCCAATAGACCAAAATGAGATTCCACATGACCCATGTCACCTAGGAGTACCATCGGGTGCGTCCAAAATGATTTCTGAGCCTATGGTATGTTCGGCGCAAGCCGTGCACCTATCTTGCACCGACACAGGCTCCCAATAGACCGAAACGAGATTCCACATGACCCACATCACCTAGGAGTACCATCGGGTGCGTCCAAAATGATTTCCGAGCCTATGGTATGTTCGGCGCAAACCGTGCACCTATCTTGCACCGACACTGGCTCCCAATAGACCGAAACGAGATTCCACATGACCCACATCACCTAGGAGTACCATCGGGTGCGTCCAAAATGATTTCTGAGCCTATGGTATGTTCAGCGCAAACCGTGCACCTATCTTGCATCGACACTGGCTCCCAACAGACCGAAACAAGATTCCACATGACCCACATCACCTAGGAGTACCATCGGGTGCATCCAAAACGATTTACGAGCCTATGGTATGTTCGGCGCCAACCGTGCACCTATCTTGCACCGACACTGGCTCCCAACAAACCGAAACGAGATTCCACTTGACCCATGTCACCTGGGAGTACCATCGGGTGCGTTCAAAATGATTTCTGAGCCTATGGTATGTTCGGCGTAATCTGTGCACCTATCTTGCACCGACACTGGCTCCCAACAGATCGAAACGAGATTCCACATGACCCACATCACCTAGGAGTACCATCGGGTGCGTCCAAAATGATTTCCGATCCTACGGTATGTTTGGCGCAAACCATGCACCTATCTTGCGTCAAGATTAGCACCACCTCCAAACGGACCAAAACGAGCTTCCGCTTGAGCCTCATCACCTTCGAGTACCATTGGGTGTGTCTAAAATGATTTCTGAGCCTATGGTACACTCGGCACAAACCGTGCACCTATCTTGCACCGACACTGGCTCGCAACAGACCGAAACAAGATTCCACATGACCCACGTCACCTAGGAGTACCATCGGGTGCGTCCAAAATGATTTCTGAGCGTATGGTATGTTCGGCGCAAATCGTGCACCTATCTTGCACCGACACTGGCTCCCAATGGACTGAAACGAGACTCCACATGACCCACGTCACCTAGGAGTACCATCGGGTGTGTCCAAAATGATTTGCGAGCCTATGGTATGTTCGGCGCCAACCGTGCACCTATCTTGCACCGACACTGGCTCCCAACAGACCGAAATGAGATTCCACTTGTCCCACGTCACCTAGGAGTACCATCGGGTGCGTCCAAAATGATTTCCGAGCCTATGGTATGTTTGGCGCAATCCGTGCACCTATCTTGCACCGACACTGGCTCCCAACAGACTGAAATGAGATTTCACATGACCCACGTTACCTAGGAGTACCATCTCATGCATCCAAAACGATTTCCGATCCTACGGTACGTTTGGCGCAAACCAAGCACCTATCTTGCGTCAAGATTAGCACCAGCTCCAAACGGACCATAACGAGCTTCCGCTTGAGCCTCATCACCTTCGAGTACCATTGGGTGCGTCTAAAATGATTTCTAAGCCTATGGTACATTCGGCGTAAACCGTGCACTTATCTTGCACTGACACTGGCTCCCAACAGACCTAAACGAGATTCCACATGACCCACGTCAACTAGGAGTACCATCGGGTGCGTCCAAAATGATTTCCGAGCCTATGGTATGTTCGGCGCAAACCGTGCACCTATCTTGCACCGACACTGGCTCCCAACGGACCAAAACAAGACTCCACATGACCCACGTCACCTAGGAGTACCATCGGGTGTGTCCAAAATGATTTGCGAGCCTATGGTATGTTCGGCGCCAACCGTGCACCTATCTTGCACCGACACTGGCTCCCAACAGACCGAAACGAGATTCCACATGACCCACGTCACCTAGGAGTACCATCGGGTGCGTCCAAAATGATTTCTGAGCCTATGGTATGTTCGGCGCAAACAGTGCACCTATCTTGCACCGACACAGGCTCCCAATAGACCAAAACGAGATTCCACATGACCCACGTCACCTAGGAGTACCATCGGGTGCGTCCAAAATGATTTCCGAGCCTATGGTATGTATGGCACAAACCATGCACCTATCTTGCACCGACACTGGCTCCCAATAGACCGAAACGAGATTCCACATGACCCACATCACCTAGGAGTACCATCGGGTGCGTCCAAAATGATTTCCGAGCCTATGGTATGTTCAGCGCAAACCGTGCACCTATCTTGCACCGACACTGGCTCCCAACAGACCAAAACAAGATTCCACATGACCCACATCACCTAGGAGTACCATCGGGTGTGTCCAAAACGATTTGCGAGCCTATGGTATGTTCGGCGCCAACCGTGCACCTATCTTGCACCGACACTGGCTCTCAACAGATCGAAACATGATTCCACTTGCCCACGTCACCTAGGAGTACCATCAGGTGTGTCCAAAATGATTTCTGAGCCTATGGTATGTTCGGCGCCAACCGTGCACCTATCTTGCACCGACACTAACACTATCTCCCAATAGACCGAAACGAGATTCCACATGACCCATGTCACCTAGGAGTACCATCGGGTGCGTCCAAAATGATTTCTGAGCCTATGGTATGTTCGGCGCAAGCCGTGCACCTATCTTGCACCGACACAGGCTCCCAATAGACCGAAACGAGATTCCACATGACCCACATCACCTAGGAGTACCATCGGGTGCGTCCAAAATGATTTCCGAGCCTATGGTATGTTCGGTGCAAACCGTGCACCTATCTTGCACCGACACTGGCTCCCAATAGACCGAAACGAGATTCCACATGACCCACATCACCTAGGAGTACCATCGGGTGCGTCCAAAATGATTTCTGAGCCTATGGTATGTTCAGCGCAAACCGTGCACCTATCTTGCACCGACACTGGCTCCCAACAGACCGAAACAAGATTCCACATGACCCACATCACCTAGGAGTACCATCGGGTGCATCCAAAACGATTTACGAGCCTATGGTATGTTCGGCGCCAACCGTGCACCTATCTTGCACCGACACTGGCTCCCAACAAACCGAAACGAGATTCCACTTGACCCATGTCACCTGGGAGTACCATCGGGTGCGTTCAAAATGATTTCTGAGCCTATGGTATGTTCGGCGTAATCTGTGCACCTATCTTGCACCGACACTGGCTCCCAACAGATCGAAACGAGATTCCACATGACCCACATCACCTAGGAGTACCATCGGGTGCGTCCAAAATGATTTCCGATCCTACGGTATGTTTGGCGCAAACCATGCACCTATCTTGCGTCAAGATTAGCACCACCTCCAAACGGACCAAAACGAGCTTCCGCTTGAGCCTCATCACCTTCGAGTACCATTGGGTGTGTCTAAAATGATTTCTGAGCCTATGGTACACTCGGCACAAACCGTGCACCTATCTTGCACCGACACTGGCTCGCAACAGACCGAAACAAGATTCCACATGACCCACGTCACCTAGGAGTACCATCGGGTGCGTCCAAAATGATTTCTGAGCGTATGGTATGTTCGGCGCAAATCGTGCACCTATCTTGCACCGACACTGGCTCCCAATGGACTGAAACGAGACTCCACATGACCCACGTCACCTAGGAGTACCATCGGGTGTGTCCAAAATGATTTGCGAGCCTATGGTATGTTCGGCGCCAACCGTGCACCTATCTTGCACCGACACTGGCTCCCAACAGACCGAAATGAGATTCCACTTGTCCCACGTCACCTAGGAGTACCATCGGGTGCGTCCAAAATGATTTCCGAGCCTATGGTATGTTTGGCGCAATCCGTGCACCTATCTTGCACCGACACTGGCTCCCAACAGACTGAAATGAGATTTCACATGACCCACGTTACCTAGGAGTACCATCTCGTGCATCCAAAACGATTTCCGATCCTACGGTACGTTTGGCGCAAACCAAGCACCTATCTTGCGTCAAGATTAGCACCAGCTCCAAACGGACCATAACGAGCTTCCGCTTGAGCCTCATCACCTTCGAGTACCATTGGGTGCGTCTAAAATGATTTCTAAGCCTATGGTACATTCGGCGTAAACCGTGCACTTATCTTGCACTGACACTGGCTCCCAACAGACCTAAACGAGATTCCACATGACCCACGTCAACTAGGAGTACCATCGGGTGCGTCCAAAATGATTTCCGAGCCATAGTATGTTCGGCGCAAACCGTGCACCTATCTTGCACCGACACTGGCTCCCAACGGACCAAAACAAGACTCCACATGACCCACGTCACCTAGGAGTACCATCGGGTGTGTCCAAAATGATTTGCGAGCCTATGGTATGTTCGGCGCCAACCGTGCACCTATCTTGCACCGACACTGGCTCCCAACAGACCGAAACATGATTCCACTTGCCCACGTCACCTAGGAGTACCATCGGGTGTGTCCAAAATGATTTCTGAGCCTATGGTATGTTCGGCGCCAACCGTGCACCTATCTTGCACCGACACTAACACTGTCTCCCAACAGACCGAAACGAGATTCCACATGACCCACGTCACCTAGGAGTACCATCGGGTGCGTCCAAAATGATTTCTGAGCCTATGGTATGTTCGGCGCAAACAGTGCACCTATCTTGCACCGACACAGGCTCCCAATAGACCGAAACGAGATTCCACATGACCCACGTCACCTAGGAGTACCATCGGGTGCGTCCAAAATGATTTCCGAGCCTATGGTATGTATGGCACAAACCATGCACCTATCTTGCACCGACACTGGCTCCCAATAGACCGAAACGAGATTCCACATGACCCACATCACCTAGGAGTACCATCGGGTGCGTCCAAAATGATTTCCGAGCCTATGGTATGTTCAGCGCAAACCGTGCACCTATCTTGCACCGACACTGGCTCCCAACAGACCGAAACAAGATTCCACATGACCCACATCACCTAGGAGTACCATCGGGTGTGTCCAAAACGATTTGCGAGCCTATGGTATGTTCGGCGCCAACCGTGCACCTATCTTGCACCGACACTGGCTCTCAACAGATCGAAACATGATTCCACTTGCCCACGTCACCTAGGAGTACCATCAGGTGTGTCCAAAATGATTTCTGAGCGTATGGTATGTTCGGCGCCAACCGTGCACCTATCTTGCACCGACACTAACACTATCTCCCAATAGACCGAAACGAGATTCCACATGACCCATGTCACCTAGGAGTACCATCGGGTGCGTCCAAAATGATTTCTGAGCCTATGGTATGTTCGGCGCAAGCCGTGCACCTATCTTGCACCGACACAGGCTCCCAATAGACCGAAACGAGATTCCACATGACCCACATCACCTAGGAGTACCATCGGGTGCGTCCAAAATGATTTCCGAGCCTATGGTATGTTCGGCGCAAACCGTGCACCTATCTTGCACCGACACTGGCTCCCAATAGACCGAAACGAGATTCCACATGACCCACATCACCTAGGAGTACCATCGGGTGCGTCCAAAATGATTTCCGAGCCTATGGTATGTTCAGCGCAAACCGTGCACCTATCTTGCACCGACACTGGCTCCCAACAGACCGAAACAAGATTCCACATGACCCACATCACCTAGGAGTACCATCGGGTGCATCCAAAACGATTTACGAGCCTATGGTATGTTCGGCGCCAACCGTGCACCTATCTTGCACCGACACTGGCTCCCAACAAACCGAAACGAGATTCCACTTGACCCATGTCACCTGGGAGTACCATCGGGTGCGTTCAAAATGATTTCTGAGCCTATGGTATGTTCGGCGTAATCTGTGCACCTATCTTGCACCGACACTGGCTCCCAACAGATCGAAACGAGATTCCACATGACCCACATCACCTAGGAGTACCATCGGGTGCGTCCAAAATGATTTCCGATCCTACGGTATGTTTGGCGCAAACCATGCACCTATCTTGCGTCAAGATTAGCACCACCTCCAAACGGACCAAAACGAGCTTCCGCTTGAGCCTCATCACCTTCGAGTACCATTGGGTGTGTCTAAAATGATTTCTGAGCCTATGGTACACTCGGCACAAACCGTGCACCTATCTTGCACCGACACTGGCTCGCAACAGACCGAAACAAGATTCCACATGACCCACGTCACCTAGGAGTACCATCGGGTGCGTCCAAAATGATTTCTGAGCGTATGGTATGTTCGGCGCAAATCGTGCACCTATCTTGCACCGACACTGGCTCCCAATGGACTGAAACGAGACTCCACATGACCCACGTCACCTAGGAGTACCATCGGGTGTGTCCAAAACGATTTGCGAGCCTATGGTATGTTCGGCGCCAACCGTGCACCTATCTTGCACCGACACTGGCTCCCAACAGACCGAAATGAGATTCCACTTGTCCCACGTCACCTAGGAGTACCATCGGGTGTGTCCAAAATGATTTCCGAGCCTATGGTATGTTTGGCGCAATCCGTGCACCTATCTTGCACCGACACTGGCTCCCAACAGACTGAAATGAGATTTCACATGACCCACGTTACCTAGGAGTACCATCTCGTGCATCCAAAACGATTTCCGATCCTACGGTACGTTTGGCGCAAACCAAGCACCTATCTTGCGTCAAGATTAGCACCAGCTCCAAACGGACCATAACGAGCTTCCGCTTGAGCCTCATCACCTTCGAGTACCATTGGGTGCGTCTAAAATGATTTCTAAGCCTATGGTACATTCGGCGTAAACCGTGCACTTATCTTGCACTGACACTGGCTCCCAACAGACCTAAACGAGATTCCACATGACCCACGTCAACTAGGAGTACCATCGGGTGCGTCCAAAATGATTTCCGAGCCATAGTATGTTCGGCGCAAACCGTGCACCTATCTTGCACCGACACTGGCTCCCAACGGACCAAAACAAGACTCCACATGACCCACGTCACCTAGGAGTACCATCGGGTGTGTCCAAAATGATTTGCGAGCCTATGGTATGTTCGGCGCCAACCGTGCACCTATCTTGCACCGACACTGGCTCCCAACAGACCGAAACATGATTCCACTTGCCCACGTCACCTAGGAGTACCATCGGGTGTGTCCAAAATGATTTCTGAGCCTATGGTATGTTCGGCGCCAACCGTGCACCTATCTTGCACCGACACTAACACTGTCTCCCAACAGACCGAAACAAGATTCCACATGACCCACGTCACCTAGGAGTACCATCGGGTGCGTCCAAAATGATTTCTGAGCCTATGGTATGTTCGGCGCAAACAGTGCACCTATCTTGCACCGACACAGGCTCCCAATAGACCGAAACGAGATTCCACATGACCCACGTCACCTAGGAGTACCATCGGGTGCGTCCAAAATGATTTCCGAGCCTATGGTATGTATGGCACAAACCATGCACCTATCTTGCACCGACACTGGCTCCCAATAGACCGAAACGAGATTCCACATGACCCACATCACCTAGGAGTACCATCGGGTGCGTCCAAAATGATTTCCGAGCCTATGGTATGTTCAGCGCAAACCGTGCACCTATCTTGCACCGACACTGGCTCCCAACAGACCGAAACAAGATTCCACATGACCCACATCACCTAGGAGTACCATCGGGTGTGTCCAAAACGATTTGCGAGCCTATGGTATGTTCGGCGCCAACCGTGCACCTATCTTGCACCGACACTGGCTCTCAACAGATCGAAACATGATTCCACTTGCCCACGTCACCTAGGAGTACCATCAGGTGTGTCCAAAATGATTTCTGAGCGTATGGTATGTTCGGCGCCAACCGTGCACCTATCTTGCACCGACACTAACACTATCTCCCAATAGACCGAAACGAGATTCCACATGACCCATGTCACCTAGGAGTACCATCGGGTGCGTCCAAAATGATTTCTGAGCCTATGGTATGTTCGGCGCAAGCCGTGCACCTATCTTGCACCGACACAGGCTCCCAATAGACCGAAACGAGATTCCACATGACCCACATCACCTAGGAGTACCATCGGGTGCGTCCAAAATGATTTCCGAGCCTATGGTATGTTCGGCGCAAACCGTGCACCTATCTTGCACCGACACTGGCTCCCAATAGACCGAAACGAGATTCCACATGACCCACATCACCTAGGAGTACCATCGGGTGCGTCCAAAATGATTTCCGAGCCTATGGTATGTTCAGCGCAAACCGTGCACCTATCTTGCACCGACACTGGCTCCCAACAGACCGAAACAAGATTCCACATGACCCACATCACCTAGGAGTACCATCGGGTGCATCCAAAACGATTTACGAGCCTATGGTATGTTCGGCGCCAACCGTGCACCTATCTTGCACCGACACTGGCTCCCAACAAACCGAAACGAGATTCCACTTGACCCATGTCACCTGGGAGTACCATCGGGTGCGTTCAAAATGATTTCTGAGCCTATGGTATGTTCGGCGTAATCTGTGCACCTATCTTGCACCGACACTGGCTCCCAACAGATCGAAACGAGATTCCACATGACCCACATCACCTAGGAGTACCATCGGGTGCGTCCAAAATGATTTCCGATCCTACGGTATGTTTGGCGCAAACCATGCACCTATCTTGCGTCAAGATTAGCACCACCTCCAAACGGACCAAAACGAGCTTCCGCTTGAGCCTCATCACCTTCGAGTACCATTGGGTGTGTCTAAAATGATTTCTGAGCCTATGGTACACTCGGCACAAACCGTGCACCTATCTTGCACCGACACTGGCTCGCAACAGACCGAAACAAGATTCCACATGACCCACGTCACCTAGGAGTACCATCGGGTGCGTCCAAAATGATTTCTGAGCGTATGGTATGTTCGGCGCAAATCGTGCACCTATCTTGCACCGACACTGGCTCCCAATGGACTGAAACGAGACTCCACATGACCCACGTCACCTAGGAGTACCATCGGGTGTGTCCAAAACGATTTGCGAGCCTATGGTATGTTCGGCGCCAACCGTGCACCTATCTTGCACCGACACTGGCTCCCAACAGACCGAAATGAGATTCCACTTGTCCCACGTCACCTAGGAGTACCATCGGGTGTGTCCAAAATGATTTCCGAGCCTATGGTATGTTTGGCGCAATCCGTGCACCTATCTTGCACCGACACTGGCTCCCAACAGACTGAAATGAGATTTCACATGACCCACGTTACCTAGGAGTACCATCTTGTGCGTCCAAAACGATTTCCGATCCTACGGTACGTTTGGCGCAAACCAAGCACCTATCTTGCGTCAAGATTAGCACCAGCTCCAAACGGACCATAACGAGCTTCCGCTTGAGCCTCATCACCTTCGAGTACCATTGGCTGCGTCTAAAATGATTTCTAAGCCTATGGTACATTCGGCGTAAACCGTGCACTTATCTTGCACTGACACTGGCTCCCAACAGACCTAAACGAGATTCCACATGACCCACGTCAACTAGGAGTACCATCGGGTGCGTCCAAAATGATTTCCGAGCCTATGGTATGTTCGGCGCAAACCGTGCACCTATCTTGCACCGACACTGGCTCCCAACGGACCAAAACAAGACTCCACATGACCCACGTCACCTAGGAGTACCATCGGGTGTGTCCAAAATGATTTGCGAGCCTATGGTATGTTCGGCGCCAACCGTGCACCTATCTTGCACCGACACTGGCTCCCAACAGACCGAAACATGATTCCACTTGCCCACGTAACCTAGGAGTACCATCGGGTGTGTCCAAAATGATTTCTGAGCCTATGGTATGTTCGGCGCCAACCGTGCACCTATCTTGCACCGACACTAACACTGTCTCCCAACAGACCGAAACGAGATTCCACATGACCCACGTCACCTAGGAGTACCATCGGGTGCGTCCAAAATGATTTCTGAGCCTATGGTATGTTCGGCGCAAACAGTGCACCTATCTTGCACCGACACAGGCTCCCAATAGACCGAAACGAGATTCCACATGACCCACGTCACCTAGGAGTACCATCGGGTGCGTCCAAAATGATTTCCGAGCCTATGGTATGTATGGCACAAACCATGCACCTATCTTGCACCGACACTGGCTCCCAATAGACCGAAACGAGATTCCACATGACCCACATCACCTAGGAGTACCATCGGGTGCGTCCAAAATGATTTCCGAGCCTATGGTATGTTCAGCGCAAACCGTGCACCTATCTTGCACCGACACTGGCTCCCAACAGACCGAAACAAGATTCCACATGACCCACATCACCTAGGAGTACCATCGGGTGTGTCCAAAACGATTTGCGAGCCTATGGTATGTTCGGCGCCAACCGTGCACCTATCTTGCACCGACACTGGCTCTCAACAGATCAAAACATGATTCCACTTGCCCACGTCACCTAGGAGTACCATCAGGTGTGTCCAAAATGATTTCTGAGCCTATGGTATGTTCGGCGCCAACCGTGCACCTATCTTGCACCGACACTAACACTATCTCCCAATAGACCGAAACGAGATTCCACATGACCCATGTCACCTAGGAGTACCATCGGGTGCGTCCAAAATGATTTCTGAGCCTATGGTATGTTCGGCGCAAGCCGTGCACCTATCTTGCACCGACACAGGCTCCCAATAGACCGAAACGAGATTCCACATGACCCACATCACCTAGGAGTACCATCGGGTGCGTCCAAAATGATTTCCGAGCCTATGGTATGTTCGGCGCAAACCGTGCACCTATCTTGCACCGACACTGGCTCCCAATAGACCGAAACGAGATTCCACATGACCCACATCACCTAGGAGTACCATCGGGTGCGTCCAAAATGATTTCCGAGCCTATGGTATGTTCAGCGCAAACCGTGCACCTATCTTGCACCGACACTGGCTCCCAACAGACCGAAACAAGATTCCACAAGACCCACATCACCTAGGAGTACCATCGGGTGCATCCAAAACGATTTACGAGCCTATGGTATGTTCGGCGCCAACCGTGCACCTATCTTGCACCGACACTGGCTCCCAACAAACCGAAACGAGATTCCACTTGACCCATGTCACCTGGGAGTACCATCGGGTGCGTTCAAAATGATTTCTGAGCCTATGGTATGTTCGGCGTAATCTGTGCACCTATCTTGCACCGACACTGGCTCCCAACAGATCGAAACGAGATTCCACATGACCCACATCACCTAGGAGTACCATCGGGTGCGTCCAAAATGATTTCCGATCCTACGGTATGTTTGGCGCAAACCATGCACCTATCTTGCGTCAAGATTAGCACCACCTCCAAACGGACCAAAACGAGCTTCCGCTTGAGCCTCATCACCTTCGAGTACCATTGGGTGTGTCTAAAATGATTTCCGAGCCTATGGTACACTCGGCACAAACCGTGCACCTATCTTGCACCGACACTGGCTCGCAACAGACCGAAACAAGATTCCACATGACCCACGTCACCTAGGAGTACCATCGGGTGCGTCCAAAATGATTTCTGAGCGTATGGTATGTTCGGCGCAAATCGTGCACCTATCTTGCACCGACACTGGCTCCCAATGGACTGAAACGAGACTCCACATGACCCACGTCACCTAGGAGTACCATCGGGTGTGTCCAAAACGATTTGCGAGCCTATGGTATGTTCGGCGCCAACCGTGCACCTATCTTGCACCGACACTGGCTCCCAACAGACCGAAATGAGATTCCACTTGTCCCACGTCACCTAGGAGTACCATCGGGTGCGTCCAAAATGATTTCCGAGCCTATGGTATGTTTGGCGCAATCCGTGCACCTATCTTACACCGACACTGGCTCCCAACAGACTGAAATGAGATTTCACATGACCCACGTTACCTAGGAGTACCATCTCGTGCGTCCAAAACGATTTCCGATCCTACGGTACGTTTGGCGCAAACCAAGCACCTATCTTGCGTCAAGATTAGCACCAGCTCCAAACGGACCATAACGAGCTTCCGCTTGAGCCTCATCACCTTCGAGTACCATTGGGTGCGTCTAAAATGATTTCTAAGCCTATGGTACATTCGGCGTAAACCGTGCACTTATCTTGCACTGACACTGGCTCCCAACAGACCTAAACGAGATTCCACATGACCCACGTCAACTAGGAGTACCATCGGGTGCGTCCAAAATGATTTCCGAGCCTATGGTATGTTCGGCGCAAACCGTGCACCTATCTTGCACCGACACTGGCTCCCAACGGACCAAAACAAGACTCCACATGACCCACGTCACCTAGGAGTACCATCGGGTGTGTCCAAAATGATTTGCGAGCCTATGGTATGTTCGGCGCCAACCGTGCACCTATCTTGCACCGACACTGGCTCCCAACAGACCGAAACATGATTCCACTTGCCCACGTCACCTAGGAGTACCATCGGGTGTGTCCAAAATGATTTCTGAGCCTATGGTATGTTCGGCGCCAACCGTGCACCTATCTTGCACCGACACTAACACTGTCTCCCAACAGACCGAAACGAGATTCCACATGACCCACGTCACCTAGGAGTACCATCGGGTGCGTCCAAAATGATTTCTGAGCCTATGGTATGTTCGGCGCAAACAGTGCACCTATCTTGCACCGACACAGGCTCCCAATAGACCGAAACGAGATTCCACATGACCCACGTCACCTAGGAGTACCATTGGGTGCGTCCAAAATGATTTCCGAGCCTATAGTATGTATGGCACAAACCATGCACCTATCTTGCACCGACACTGGCTCCCAATAGACCGAAATGAGATTCCACATGACCCACATCACCTAGGAGTACCATCGGGTGCGTCCAAAATGATTTCCGAGCCTATGGTATGTTCAGCGCAAACCGTGCACCTATCTTGCACCGACACTTGCTCCCAACAGACTGAAACAAGATTCCACATGACCCACATCACCTAGGAGTACCATCGGGTGTGTCCAAAACGATTTGCGAGCCTATGGTATGTTCGGCGCCAACCGTGCACCTATCTTGCACCGACACTGGCTCTCAACAGATCAAAACATGATTCCACTTGCCCACGTCACCTAGGAGTACCATCAGGTGTGTCCAAAATGATTTCTGAGCCTATGGTATGTTCGGCGCCAACCGTGCACCTATCTTGCACTGACACTAACACTATCTCCCAATAGACCAAAACGAGATTCCACATGACCCACATCACCTAGGAGTACCATCGGGTGCGTCCAAAATGATTTCCGAGCCTATGGTATGTTCAGCGCAAACCGTGCACCTATCTTGCACCGACACTGGCTCCCAACAGACCGAAACAAGATTCCACATGACCCACATCACCTAGGAGTACCATCGGGTGCATCCAAAATGATTTACGAGCCTATGGTATGTTCGGCGCCAACCGTGCACCTATCTTGCACCGACACTGGCTCCCAACAAACCGAAATGAGATTCCACTTGACCCATGTCACCTGGGAGTACCATCGGGTGCGTTCAAAATGATTTCTGAGCCTATGGTATGTTCGGCGTAATCTGTGCACCTATCTTGCACCGACACTGGCTCCCAACAGATCGAAACGAGATTCCACATGACCCACATCACCTAGGAGTACCATCGGGTGCGTCCAAAATGATTTCCGATCCTACGGTATGTTTGGCGCAAACCATGCACCTATCTTGCGTCAAGATTAGCACCACCTCCAAACGGACCAAAACGAGCTTCCGCTTGAGCCTCATCACCTTCGAGTACCATTGGGTGTGTCTAAAATGATTTCTGAGCCTATGGTACACTCGGCACAAACCGTGCACCTATCTTGCACCGACACTGGCTCGCAACAGACCGAAACAAGATTCCACATGACCCACGTCACCTAGGAGTACCATCGGGTGCGTCCAAAATGATTTCTAAGCGTATGGTATGTTCGGCGCAAATCGTGCACCTATCTTGCACCGACACTGGCTCCTAATGGACTGAAACGAGACTCCACATGACCCATGTCACCTAGGAGTACCATCGGGTGTGTCCAAAACGATTTGCGAGCCTATGGTATGTTCGGCGCCAACCGTGCACCTATCTTGCACCGACACTGGCTCCCAACAGACCGAAATGAGATTCCACTTGTCCCACGTCACCTAGGAGTACCATCGGGTGCGTCCAAAATGATTTCCGAGCCTATGGTATGTTTGGCGCAATCCGTGCACCTATCTTGCACCGACAGTGGCTCCCAACAGACTGAAATGAGATTTCACATGACCCACGTTACCTAGGAGTACCATCTCGTGCGTCCAAAACGATTTCCGATCCTACGGTACGTTTGGCGCAAACCAAGCACCTATCTTGCGTCAAGATTAGCACCAGCTCCAAACGGACCATAACGAGCTTCCGCTTGAGCCTCATCACCTTCGAGTACCATTGGGTGCGTCTAAAATGATTTCTAAGCCTATGGTACATTCGGCGTAAACCGTGCACTTATCTTGCACTGACACTGGCTCCCAACAGACCTAAACGAGATTCCACATGACCCACGTCAACTAGGAGTACCATCGGGTGCGTCCAAAATGATTTCCGAGCCTATGGTATGTTCGGCGCAAACCGTGCACCTATCTTGCACCGACACTGGCTCCCAACGGACCAAAACAAGACTCCACATGACCCACGTCACCTAGGAGTACCATCGGGTGTGTCCAAAATGATTTGCGAGCCTATGGTATGTTCGGCGCCAACCGTGCACCTATCTTGCACCGACACTGGCTCCCAACAGACCGAAACATGATTCCACTTGCCCACGTCACCTAGGAGTACCATCGGGTGTGTCCAAAATGATTTCTGAGCCTATGGTATGTTCGGCGCCAACCGTGCACCTATCTTGCACCGACACTAACACTGTCTCCCAACAGACCGAAACGAGATTCCACATGACCCACGTCACCTAGGAGTACCATCGGGTGCGTCCAAAATGATTTCTGAGCCTATGGTATGTTCGGCGCAAACAGTGCACCTATCTTGCACCGACACAGGCTCCCAATAGACCGAAACGAGATTCCACATGACCCACGTCACCTAGGAGTACCATTGGGTGCGTCCAAAATGATTTCCGAGCCTATAGTATGTATGGCACAAACCATGCACCTATCTTGCACCGACACTGGCTCCCAATAGACCGAAATGAGATTCCACATGACCCACATCACCTAGGAGTACCATCGGGTGCGTCCAAAATGATTTCCGAGCCTATGGTATGTTCAGCGCAAACCGTGCACCTATCTTGCACCGACACTGGCTCCCAACAGACTGAAACAAGATTCCACATGACCCACATCACCTAGGAGTACCATCGGGTGTGTCCAAAACGATTTGCGAGCCTATGGTATGTTCGGCGCCAACCGTGCACCTATCTTGCACCGACACTGGCTCTCAACAGATCAAAACATGATTCCACTTGCCCACGTCACCTAGGAGTACCATCAGGTGTGTCCAAAATGATTTCTGAGCCTATGGTATGTTCGGCGCCAACCGTGCACCTATCTTGCACCGACACTAACACTATCTCCCAATAGACCGAAACGAGATTCCACATGACCCACATCACCTAGGAGTACCATCGGGTGCGTCCAAAATGATTTCCGAGCCTATGGTATGTTCAGCGCAAACCGTGCACCTATCTTGCACCGACACTGGCTCCCAACAGACCGAAACAAGATTCCACATGACCCACATCACCTAGGAGTACCATCGGGTGCATCCAAAACGATTTACGAGCCTATGGTATGTTCGGCGCCAACCGTGCACCTATCTTGCACCGACACTGGCTCCCAACAAACCGAAACGAGATTCCACTTGACCCATGTCACCTGGGAGTACCATCGGGTGCGTTCAAAATGATTTCTGAGCCTATGGTATGTTTGGCGTAATCTGTGCACCTATCTTGCACCGACACTGGCTCCCAACAGATCGAAACGAGATTCCACATGACCCACATCACCTAGGAGTACCATCGGGTGCGTCCAAAATGATTTCCGATCCTACGGTATGTTTGGCGCAAACCATGCACCTATCTTGCGTCAAGATTAGCACCACCTCCAAACGGACCAAAACGAGCTTCCGCTTGAGCCTCATCACCTTCGAGTACCATTGGGTGTGTCTAAAATGATTTCCGAGCCTATGGTACACTCGGCACAAACCATGCACCTATCTTGCACCGACACTGGCTCGCAACAGACCGAAACAAGATTCCACATGACCCACGTCACCTAGGAGTACCATCGGGTGCGTCCAAAATGATTTCTGAGCGTATGGTATGTTCGGCGCAAATCGTGCACCTATCTTGCACCGACACTGGCTCCTAATGGACTGAAACGAGACTCCACATGACCCATGTCACCTAGGAGTACCATCGGGTGTGTCCAAAACGATTTGCGAGCCTATGGTATGTTCGGCGCCAACCGTGCACCTATCTTGCACCGACACTGGCTCCCAACAGACCGAAATGAGATTCCACTTGTCCCACGTCACCTAGGAGTACCATCGGGTGCGTCCAAAATGATTTCCGAGCCTATGGTATGTTTGGCGCAATCCGTGCACCTATCTTGCACCGACACTGGCTCCCAACAGACTGAAATGAGATTTCACATGACCCACGTTACCTAGGAGTACCATCTCGTGCGTCCAAAACGATTTCCGATCCTATGGTACGTTTGGCGCAAACCAAGCACCTATCTTGCGTCAAGATTAGCACCAGCTCCAAACGGACCATAACGAGCTTCCGCTTGAGCCTCATCACCTTCGAGTACCATTGGGTGCGTCTAAAATGATTTCTAAGCCTATGGTACATTCGGCGTAAACCGTGCACTTATCTTGCACTGACACTGGCTCCCAACAGACCTAAACGAGATTCCACATGACCCACGTCAACTAGGAGTACCATCGGGTGCGTCCAAAATGATTTCCGAGCCTATGGTATGTTCGGCGCAAACCGTGCACCTATCTTGCACCGACACTGGCTCCCAACGGACCAAAACAAGACTCCACATGACCCACGTCACCTAGGAGTACCATCGGGTGTGTCCAAAATGATTTGCGAGCCTATGGTATGTTCGGCGCCAACCGTGCACCTATCTTGCACCGACACTGGCTCCCAACAGACCGAAACATGATTCCACTTGCCCACGTCACCTAGGAGTACCATCGGGTGTGTCCAAAATGATTTCTGAGCCTATGGTATGTTCGGCGCCAACCGTGCACCTATCTTGCACCGACACTAACACTGTCTCCCAACAGACCGAAACGAGATTCCACATGACCCACGTCACCTAGGAGTACCATCGGGTGCGTCCAAAATGATTTCTGAGCCTATGGTATGTTCGGCGCAAACAGTGCACCTATCTTGCACCGACACAGGCTCCCAATAGACCGAAACGAGATTCCACATGACCCACGTCACCTAGGAGTACCATTGGGTGCGTCCAAAATGATTTCCGAGCCTATAGTATGTATGGCACAAACCATGCACCTATCTTGCACCGACACTGGCTCCCAATAGACCGAAATGAGATTCCACATGACCCACATCACCTAGGAGTACCATCGGGTGCGTCCAAAATGATTTCCGAGCCTATGGTATGTTCAGCGCAAACCGTGCACCTATCTTGCACCGACACTGGCTCCCAACAGACTGAAACAAGATTCCACATGACCCACATCACCTAGGAGTACCATCGGGTGTGTCCAAAACGATTTGCGAGCCTATGGTATGTTCGGCGCCAACCGTGCACCTATCTTGCACCGACACTGGCTCTCAACAGATCAAAACATGATTCCACTTGCCCACGTCACCTAGGAGTACCATCAGGTGTGTCCAAAATGATTTCTGAGCCTATGGTATGTTCGGCGCCAACCGTGCACCTATCTTGCACCGACACTAACACTATCTCCCAATAGACCGAAACGAGATTCCACATGACCCACATCACCTAGGAGTACCATCGGGTGCGTCCAAAATGATTTCCGAGCCTATGGTATGTTCAGCGCAAACCGTGCACCTATCTTGCACCGACACTGGCTCCCAACAGACCGAAACAAGATTCCACATGACCCACATCACCTAGGAGTACCATCGGGTGCATCCAAAACGATTTACGAGCCTATGGTATGTTCGGCGCCAACCGTGCACCTATCTTGCACCGACACTGGCTCCCAACAAACCGAAATGAGATTCCACTTGACCCATGTCACCTGGGAGTACCATCGGGTGCGTTCAAAATGATTTCTGAGCCTATGGTATGTTCGGCGTAATCTGTGCACCTATCTTGCACCGACACTGGCTCCCAACAGATCGAAACGAGATTCCACATGACCCACATCACCTAGGAGTACCATCGGGTGCGTCCAAAATGATTTCCGATCCTACGGTATGTTTGGCGCAAACCATGCACCTATCTTGCGTCAAGATTAGCACCACCTCCAAACGGACCAAAACGAGCTTCCGCTTGAGCCTCATCACCTTCGAGTACCATTGGGTGTGTCTAAAATGATTTCTGAGCCTATGGTACACTCGGCACAAACCGTGCACCTATCTTGCACCGACACTGGCTCGCAACAGACCGAAACAAGATTCCACATGACCCACGTCACCTAGGAGTACCATCGGGTGCGTCCAAAATGATTTCTAAGCGTATGGTATGTTCGGCGCAAATCGTGCACCTATCTTGCACCGACACTGGCTCCTAATGGACTGAAACGAGACTCCACATGACCCATGTCACCTAGGAGTACCATCGGGTGTGTCCAAAACGATTTGCGAGCCTATGGTATGTTCGGCGCCAACCGTGCACCTATCTTGCACCGACACTGGCTCCCAACAGACCGAAATGAGATTCCACTTGTCCCACGTCACCTAGGAGTACCATCGGGTGCGTCCAAAATGATTTCCGAGCCTATGGTATGTTTGGCGCAATCCGTGCACCTATCTTGCACCGACAGTGGCTCCCAACAGACTGAAATGAGATTTCACATGACCCACGTTACCTAGGAGTACCATCTCGTGCGTCCAAAACGATTTCCGATCCTACGGTACGTTTGGCGCAAACCAAGCACCTATCTTGCGTCAAGATTAGCACCAGCTCCAAACGGACCATAACGAGCTTCCGCTTGAGCCTCATCACCTTCGAGTACCATTGGGTGCGTCTAAAATGATTTCTAAGCCTATGGTACATTCGGCGTAAACCGTGCACTTATCTTGCACTGACACTGGCTCCCAACAGACCTAAACGAGATTCCACATGACCCACGTCAACTAGGAGTACCATCGGGTGCGTCCAAAATGATTTCCGAGCCTATGGTATGTTCGGCGCAAACCGTGCACCTATCTTGCACCGACACTGGCTCCCAACGGACCAAAACAAGACTCCACATGACCCACGTCACCTAGGAGTACCATCGGGTGTGTCCAAAATGATTTGCGAGCCTATGGTATGTTCGGCGCCAACCGTGCACCTATCTTGCACCGACACTGGCTCCCAACAGACCGAAACATGATTCCACTTGCCCACGTCACCTAGGAGTACCATCGGGTGTGTCCAAAATGATTTCTGAGCCTATGGTATGTTCGGCGCCAACCGTGCACCTATCTTGCACCGACACTAACACTGTCTCCCAACAGACCGAAACGAGATTCCACATGACCCACGTCACCTAGGAGTACCATCGGGTGCGTCCAAAATGATTTCTGAGCCTATGGTATGTTCGGCGCAAACAGTGCACCTATCTTGCACCGACACAGGCTCCCAATAGACCGAAACGAGATTCCACATGACCCACGTCACCTAGGAGTACCATTGGGTGCGTCCAAAATGATTTCCGAGCCTATAGTATGTATGGCACAAACCATGCACCTATCTTGCACCGACACTGGCTCCCAATAGACCGAAACGAGATTCCACATGACCCACATCACCTAGGAGTACCATCGGGTGCGTCCAAAATGATTTCTGATCCTACGGTATGTTTGGCGCAAACCATGCACCTATCTTGCGTCAAGATTAGCACCACCTCCAAACGGACCAAAACGAGCTTCCGCTTGAGCCTCATCACCTTCGAGTACCATTGGGTGTGTCTAAAATGATTTCTGAGCCTATGGTACACTCGGCACAAACCGTGCACCTATCTTGCACCGACACTGGCTCGCAACAGACCGAAACAAGATTCCACATGACCCACGTCACCTAGGAGTACCATCGGGTGCGTCCAAAACGATTTCTGAGCGTATGGTATGTTCGGCGCAAATCGTGCACCTATCTTGCACCAACACTGGCTCCCAATGGACTGAAACGAGACTCCACATGACCCACGTCACCTAGGAGTACCATCGGGTGTGTCCAAAACGATTTGCGAGCCTATGGTATGTTCGGCGCCAACCGTGCACCTATCTTGCACCGACACTGGCTCCCAACAGACCGAAACATGATTCCACTTACCCACGTCACCTAGGAGTACCATCGGGTGTGTCCAAAATGATTTCTGAGCCTATGGTATGTTCGGCGCCAACCGTGCACCTATCTTGCACCGACACTAACACTGTCTTCCAACAGACCGAAACGAGATTCCACATGACCCACGTCACCTAGGAGTACCATCAGGTGCGTCCAAAACGATTTCTGAGCCTATGGTATGTTCGGCGCAAACCGTGCACCTATCTTGCACCGACACTGGCTCCCAACGGACCAAAACAAGACTCCACATGACCCACGTCACCTAGGAGTACCATCGGGTGTGTCCAAAATGATTTGCGAGCCTATGGTATGTTCCGCGCCAACCATGCACCTATCTTGCATCGACACTGGCTCCCAACGGACCGAAACGAGATTCCACATGACCCACATCATCTAGGAGTACCATCGGGTGCGTCCAAAATGATTTCCGAGCCTATGTTATGTTCGGCGCCAACCGTGCACCTATCTTGCACCGACACTAAACTGTCTCCCAATAGACCGAAATAATTCCACATGACCCACGTCACCTAGGAGTACCATCGGGTGCGTCCAAAATGATTTCCGAGCCAATGGTATGTTTGGCGCAAAACGTGCACCTATCTTGCACCGACACTAGCTCCCAACGGACTGAAACAAGACTCCACATGACCCACGGCACCTAGGAGTACCATCGGGTGTGTCCAAAACGATTTACGAGCCTATGGTATGTTCGGCGCCAACCGTGCACCTATCTTGCACCGACACTGGCTCCCAACAAACCGAAACGAGATTCCACTTGACCCACGTCACCTAGGAGTACCATCGGGTGCGTCCAAAATCATTTCTAAGCCTATGGTATGTTCGGCACAATCCGTGCACCTATCTTGCACCGACACTGTCTCCCAACAGACTGAAACGAGATTCCACATGACCCACGTCACCTAGGTGTACCATCGGGTGCGTCCAAAACGATTTCCGATCCTATGGTACATTTGGCGCAAACCATGCACCTATCTTGCGTCAAGATTAGCACCACCTCCAAACGGACCAAAACAAGCTTCCGCTTGAGCCTCATCAACTTCGAGTACCATTGGGTGCATCTAAAATGATTTCTAAGCCTATGGTACACTCGGCGTAAACCGTGCACCTATCTTGCACCGACACTTGCTCCCAATAGACCGAAACGAGATTCCACATGACCCACGTCACCTAGGAGTACCATCGGGTGCGTCCAAAACGATTTCCGATCCTACGGTATGTTTGGCGCAAACCATGCACCTATCTTGCGTCAAGATTAGCATCACATCTAAACGGACCAAAACGAGCTTCCGCTTGAGCCTCATCACCTTCGAGTACCATTGGGTGCGTCTAAAATGATTTCTGAGCCTATGGTACACTCGGCGCAAACCGTGCACCTATCTTGCACCGACACCAACACTATCTCCAAATGAACCGAAAAGAGATTCCACATTACCCACATCACCTTGGAGTTCCATCGCACCTATCTTGCACCGACACTAGCTGCCAACAGACCAAAACAAGACTCCACATGACCCACGTCACCTAGGAGTACCATCGGGTGCGTCCAAAATGATTTATGAGCCTATGGTATATTTCACGCAAACCGTGCCCCTATCTTGCACCGACACTGGCTCCCAACAGACCGAAACGAGATTCCACTTGACCCACGTCACCTAGGAGTACCATCGGGTGCGTCCAAAACGATTTCTGAGCCTATGGTATGTTTGGCACAAACCGTGCACCTATCTTGCACTGACACTGGCTCCCAATAGACCGAAACGAGATTCCACATGACCCACATCACCTAGGAGTACCATCGGGTGCGTCCAAAACGATTTATGAGCCTATGGTATGTTCGGCACCAACCGTGCATCTATCTTGCACCGACACTGGCTCCCAACAAACCGAAACGAGATTCCACTTGACCCACGTCACCTAGGAGTACCATCGGGTGCGTTCAAAATGATTTCCGAGCCTATGGTATGTTCGGCGCAAACTGTGCAGCTATCTTGCACCGACACTGGCTCCCAACGGACCGAAACAAGACTCCACGTGACCCACGTCACCTAGGAGTTCCATCGGGTGTGTCCAAAATGATTTCTGAGCCAACGGTATGTTCAGCGGCAACCGTGCACCTATCTTGCACCGACATTGGCTCCCAACAGACCGAAACGAGATTCCACTTGACCCACCTCACCTAGGAGTACCATCGGGTGCGTCCAAAATGATTTCTGAGCCTATGGTATGCTCGGCGCAATCTGTGCACCTATCTTGCACCGACACTGGCTCCCAATAGACCGAAACGAGATTCCACATGACCCACGTCACCTAGGAGTACCATCGGGTGCGTCCAAAATGATTTCCGATCCTACGGTACGTTTGGCGCAAACCATGCACCTATCTTGCGTCAAGATTAGCACCACCTCCAAACGGACCAAAATGAGCTTCCGCTTGAGCCTCATCACCTTCGAGTACCATTGCGTGCGTCTAAAATGATTTCTGAGCCTATGGTACACTCGGCGCAAACCGTGCACCTATCTTGCACCGACACCAACACTGTCTCCAAATGAACCGAAAAGAGATTCCACGTTACCCACATCACCTTGGAGTTCCATCGCACCTATCTTGCACCGACACTAGCTGCCAACAGACCAAAACAAGACTCCACATGACCCACATCACCTAGGAGTACCATTGGGTGCGTCCAAAATGATTTATGAGCCTATGGTATATTTCACGCAAACCGTGCCCCTATCTTGCACCGACACTGGCTCCCAACAGACCGAAACGAGATTCCACTTGACCCACATCACCTAGGAGTACCATCGGGTGCGTCCAAAACGATTTCTGAGCCTATGGTATGTTTGGCACAAACCGTGCACCTATCTTGCACTGACACTGGCTCCCAATAGACCGAAACGAGATTCCACATGACCCACATCACCTAGGAGTACCATCGGGTGCGTCCAAAACGATTTATGAGCCTATGGTATGTTCGGCACCAACCGTGCATCTATCTTGCACCGACACTGGCTCCCAACAAACCGAAACGAGATTCCACTTGACCCACGTCACCTAGGAGTACCATCGGGTGCGTTCAAAATGATTTCCGAGCCTATGGTACGTTTGGCGCAAACCATGCACCTATCTTGCGTCAAGATTAGCACCACCTCCAAACGGACCAAAATGAGCTTCCGCTTGAGCCTCATCACCTTCGAGTACCATTGCGTGCGTCTAAAATGATTTCTGAGCCTATGGTACACTCGGCGCAAACCGTGCACCTATCTTGCACCGACACCAACACTGTCTCCAAATGAACCGAAAAGAGATTCCACGTTACCCACATCACCTTGGAGTTCCATCGCACCTATCTTGCACCGACACTAGCTGCCAACAGACCAAAACAAGACTCCACATGACCCACATCACCTAGGAGTACCATTGGGTGCGTCCAAAATGATTTACGAGCCTATGGTATGTTCGGCGCAAACTGTGCCCCTATCTTGCATCGACACTGGCTCCCAACAGACCGAAATGAGATTCCACTTGACCCACGTCACCTAGGAGTACCATCGGGTGCGTCCAAAATGATTTCTGAGCCTATGGTGTGTTCGGCGCAAACCGTGCACCTATCTTGCACCGACACTGGCTCCCAATAGACCAAAATGAGATTCCACATGACCCACCTCACCTAGGAGTACCATCGGGTGCGTCCAAAATGATTTCCGAGCCTATGGTATGTTCGGCACAAACCGTGCACCTATCTTGCACCGACACTGGCTCCCAACAGACCGAAACAAGATTCCACATTACCCACGTCAACTTGGAGTTCCATCGCACCTATCTTGCACCGACACTAGCTGCCAATGGACCAAAACAAGACTCCACAAGACCCACGTCACCTATTAGTACCATCGGGTGCGTCCAAAATGATTTACGAGCCTACGGTATGTTCGGCGCAAACTGTGCAGCTATCTTGCACCGACACTGTCTCCCAACAGATCGAAACAAGATTCCACTTGACCCACATCACCTAGGAGTACCATCGGGTGTGTCCAAAATGATTTGCGAGCCTATGGTATGTTTGGCGCCAACCGTGCACCTATCTTGCACCGACACTGGCTCCCAACAGACCGAAACATGATTCCACTTGCCCACGTCACCTAGGAGTACCATCGGGTGTGTCCAAAATGATTTCTGAGCCTATGGTATGTTCGGCGCCAACCGTGCACCTATCTTGCACCGACACTAACACTGTCTCCCAACAGACCGAAACGAGATTCCACATGACCCACGTCACCTAGGAGTACCATCGGGTGCGTCCAAAATGATTTCTGAGCCTATGGTATGTTCGGCGCAAACAGTGCACCTATCTTGCACCGACACAGGCTCCCAATAGACCGAAACGAGATTCCACATGACCCACGTCACCTAGGAGTACCATCGGGTGCGTCCAAAATGATTTCCGAGCCTATGGTATGTATGGCACAAACCATGCACCTATCTTGCACCGACACTGGCTCCCAATAGACCGAAACGAGATTCCACATGACCCACATCACCTAGGAGTACCATCGGGTGCGTCCAAAATGATTTCCGAGCCTATGGTATGTTCAGCGCAAACCGTGCACCTATCTTGCACCGACACTGGCTCCCAACAGACCGAAACAAGATTCCACATGACCCACATCACCTAGGAGTACCATCGGGTGTGTCCAAAACAATTTGCGAGCCTATGGTATGTTCGGCGCCAACCGTGCACCTATCTTGCACCGACACTGGCTCTCAACAGATCGAAACATGATTCCACTTGCCCACGTCACCTAGGAGTACCATCAGGTGTGTCCAAAATGATTTCTGAGCCTATGGTATGTTCGGCGCCAACCGTGCACCTATCTTGCACCGACACTAACACTATCTCCCAATAGACCGAAATGAGATTCCACATGACCCACATCACCTAGGAGTACCATCGGGTGCGTCCAAAATGATTTCCGAGCCTATGGTATGTTCAGCGCAAACCGTGCACCTATCTTGCACCGACACTGGCTCCCAACAGACCGAAACAAGATTCCACATGACCCACATCACCTAGGAGTACCATCGGGTGCATCCAAAACGATTTACGAGCCTATGGTATGTTCGGCGCCAACCGTGCACCTATCTTGCACCGACACTGGCTCCCAACAAACCAAAACGAGATTCCACTTGACCCACATCACCTGGGAGTACCATCGGGTGCGTTCAAAATGATTTCTGAGCCTATGGTATGTTCGGCGTAATCTGTGCACCTATCTTGCACCGACACTGGCTCCCAACAGATCGAAACGAGATTCCACATGACCCACATCACCTAGGAGTACCATCGGGTGCGTCCAAAATGATTTCCGATCCTACGGTATGTTTGGCGCAAACCATGCACCTATCTTGCGTCAAGATTAGCACCACCTCCAAACGGACCAAAACGAGCTTCCGCTTGAGCCTCATCACCTTCGAGTACCATTGGGTGTGTCTAAAATGATTTCTGAGCCTATGGTACACTCGGCACAAACCGTGCACCTATCTTGCACCGACACTGGCTCGCAACAGACCGAAACAAGATTCCACATGACCCACGTCACCTAGGAGTACCATCGGGTGCGTCCAAAACGATTTCTGAGCGTATGGTATGTTCGGCGCAAATCGTGCACCTATCTTGCACCAACACTGGCTCCCAATGGACTGAAACGAGACTCCACATGACCCACGTCACCTAGGAGTACCATCGGGTGTGTCCAAAATGATTTGCGAGCCTATGGTATGTTCGGCGCCAACCGTGCACCTATCTTGCACCGACACTGGCTCCCAACAGACCGAAACATGATTCCACTTACCCACGTCACCTAGGAGTACCATCGGGTGTGTCCAAAATGATTTCTGAGCCTATGGTATGTTCGGCGCCAACCGTGCACCTATCTTGCACCGACACTAACACTGTCTTCCAACAGACCGAAACGAGATTCCACATGACCCACGTCACCTAGGAGTACCATCAGGTGCGTCCAAAACGATTTCTGAGCCTATGGTATGTTCGGCGCAAACCGTGCACCTATCTTGCACCGACACTGGCTCCCAACGGACCAAAACAAGACTCCACATGACCCACGTCACCTAGGAGTACCATCGGGTGTGTCCAAAATGATTTACGAGCCTATGGTATGTTCCGCGCCAACCATGCACCTATCTTGCATCGACACTGGCTCCCAACGGACCGAAACGAGATTCCACATGACCCACATCATCTAGGAGTACCATCGGGTGCGTCCAAAATGATTTCCGAGCCTATGTTATGTTCGGCGCCAACCGTGCACCTATCTTGCACCGACACTAAACTGTCTCCCAACAGACCGAAATAATTCCACATGACCCACGTCACCTAGGAGTACCATCGGGTGCGTCCAAAATGATTTCGGAGCCAATGGTATGTTTGGCGCAAAACGTGCACCTATCTTGCACCGACACTAGCTCCCAACGGACTGAAACAAGACTCCACATGACCCACGGCACCTAGGAGTACCATCGGGTGTGTCCAAAACGATTTACGAGCCTATGGTATGTTCGGCGCCAACCGTGCACCTATCTTGCACCGACACTGGCTCCCAACAAACCGAAACGAGATTCCACTTGACCCATGTCACCTAGGAGTACCATCGGGTGCGTCCAAAATCATTTCTAAGCCTATGGTATGTTCGGCACAATCCGTGCACCTATCTTGCACCGACACTGTCTCCCAACAGACTGAAACGAGATTCCACATGACCCACGTCACCTAGGTGTACCATCGGGTGCGTCCAAAACGATTTCCGATCCTATGGTACGTTTGGCGCAAACCATGCACCTATCTTGCGTCAAGATTAGCACCACCTCCAAACGGACCAAAACGAGCTTCCGCTTGAGCCTCATCAACTTCGAGTACCATTGGGTGCATCTAAAATGATTTCTGAGCCTATGGTACACTCGGCACAAACCGTGCACCTATCTTGCACCGACACTTGCTCCCAATAGACCGAAACGAGATTCCACATGACCCACGTCACCTAGGAGTACCATCGGGTGCGTCCAAAACGATTTCCGATCCTACGGTATGTTTGGCGCAAACCATGCACCTATCTTGCGTCAAGATTAGCATCACATCTAAACGGACCAAAACGAGCTTCCGCTTGAGCCTCATCACCTTCGAGTACCATTGGGTGCGTCTAAAATGATTTCTGAGCCTATGGTACACTCGGCGCAAACCGTGCACCTATCTTGCACCGACACCAACACTATCTCCAAATGAACCGAAAAGAGATTCCACATTACCCACATCACCTTGGAGTTCCATCGCACCTATCTTGCACCGACACTAGCTGCCAACAGACCAAAACAAGACTCCACATGACCCACGTCACCTAGGAGTACCATCGGGTGCGTCCAAAATGATTTATGAGCCTATGGTATATTTCACGCAAACCGTGCCCCTATCTTGCACCGACACTGGCTCCCAACAGACCGAAACGAGATTCCACTTGACCCACATCACCTAGGAGTACCATCGGGTGCGTCCAAAACGATTTCTGAGCCTATGGTATGTTTGGCACAAACCGTGCACCTATCTTGCACTGACACTGGCTCCCAATAGACTGAAACGAGATTCCACATGACCCACATCACCTAGGAGTACCATCGGGTGCGTCCAAAACGATTTATGAGCCTATGGTATGTTCGGCACCAACCGTGCATCTATCTTGCACCGACACTGGCTCCCAACAAACCGAAACGAGATTCCACTTGACCCACGTCACCTAGGAGTACCATCGGGTGCGTTCAAAATGATTTCCGAGCCTATGGTATGTTCGGCGCAAACTGTGCAGCTATCTTGCACCGACACTGGCTCCCAACGGACCGAAACAAGACTCCACGTGACCCATGTCACCTAGGAGTTCCATCGGGTGTGTCCAAAATGATTTCTGAGCCAACGGTATGTTCAGCGGCAACCGTGCACCTATCTTGCACCGACATTGGCTCCCAACAGACCGAAACGAGATTCCACTTGACCCACCTCACCTAGGAGTACCATCGGGTGCGTCCAAAATGATTTCTGAGCCTATGGTATGCTCGGCGCAATCTGTGCACCTATCTTGCACCGACACTGGCTCCCAATAGACCGAAATAAGATTCCACATGACCCACGTCACCTAGGAGTACCATCGGGTGCGTCCAAAATGATTTCCGATCCTACGGTACGTTTGGCGCAAACCATGCACCTATCTTGCGTCAAGATTAGCACCACCTCCAAACGGACCAAAATGAGCTTCCGCTTGAGCCTCATCACCTTCGAGTACCATTGCGTGCGTCTAAAATGATTTCTGAGCCTATGGTACACTCGGCGCAAACCGTGCACCTATCTTGCACCGACACCAACACTGTCTCCAAATGAACCGAAAAGAGATTCCACGTTACCCACATCACCTTAGAGTTCCATCGCACCTATCTTGCACCGACACTAGCTGCCAACAGACCAAAACAAGACTCCACATGACCCACATCACCTAGGAGTACCATCGGGTGCGTCCAAAATGATTTACGAGCCTATGGTATGTTCGGCGCAAACTGTGCCCCTATCTTGCATCGACACTGGCTCCCAACAGACCGAAATGAGATTCCACTTGACCCACGTCACCTAGGAGTACCATCGGGTGCGTCCAAAATGATTTCTGAGCCTATGGTATGTTCGGCGCAAACCGTGCAACTATCTTGCACCGACACTGGCTCCCAATAGACCAAAATGAGATTCCACATGACCCACCTCACCTAGGAGTACCATCGGGTGCGTCCAAAATGATTTCCGAGCCTATGGTATGTTCGGCACAAACCGTGCACCTATCTTGCACCGACACTGGCTCCCAACAGACCGAAACAAGATTCCACATTACCCACGTCAACTTGGATTTCCATCGCACCTATCTTGCACCGACACTAGCTGCCAATGGACCAAAACAAGACTCCACAAGACCCACGTCACCTATTAGTACCATCGGGTGCGTCCAAAATGATTTACGAGCCTACGGTATGTTCGGCGCAAACTGTGCAGCTATCTTGCACCGACACTGTCTCCCAACAGATCGAAACAAGATTCCACTTGACCCACATCATCTAGGAGTACCATCGGGTGCGTCCAAAATGATTTCCGAGCCTATGGTATGTTCGGCGCCAACCGTGCACCTATCTTGCACCGTGCACCTATCTTGCACCGTGCACCTATCTTGCACCGACACCAACACTGTCTCCAAATGAACCGAAAAGAGATTCCACATTACCCACATCACCTTGGAGTTCCATCACACCTATCTTGCACCGACACTAGCTGCCAACAGACCAAAACAAGACTCCACATGACCCACGTCAGCTAGGAGTACCATCGGGTGCGTCCAAAATGATTTACAAGCCTATGGTATGTTCGGCGCAAACCGTGCCCCTATCTTGCATCGACACAGGCTCCCAACAGACCGAAACGAGATTCCACTTGACCCATGTCACCCAGGAGTACCATCGGGTGCGTCCAAAATGATTTCTGAGCCTATGGTATGTTCGGCGCAAACCGTGCACCTATCTTGCACCGACACTGGCTCCCAATAGACCGAAACAAGATTCCACATGACCCACATCACCTAGGAGTACCATTGGGTGCGTCCAAAACGATTCCGAGCCTATGGTATGTTCGGCACAAACCGTGCACCTATCTTGCACCGACACTGGCTCCCAACAGACCGAAACGAGATTCCACATTACCCACGTCAACTTGGAGTTCCATCGCACATATCTTGCACTGACACTAGCTGCCAATGGACCAAAACAAGACTCCACATGACCCACGTCACCTAGGAGTACCATTGGGTGCGTCCAAAATGATTTACGAGCCTATGGTACGTTCGGCGCAAACCGTTTAGCTATCTTGCACCGACACTATCTCCCAACAGACCGAAATGAGATTCCACTTGACCCACGTCACCTAGGAGTACCATCGGGTGCGTCCAAAACGATTTTCAATCCTACGGTACGTTTGGCGCAAACCATGCACCTATCTTGCGTCAAGATTAGCACCACCTCCAAACGGACCAAAATGAGCTTCCACTTGAGCCTCATCACCTTCGAGTACCATTGGGTGCATCTAAAATGATTTCTGAGCCTATGGTACACTCGGCGCAAACTGTGCACCTATCTTGCACCGACACCAACACTGTCTCCAAATGAACCGAAAAGAGATTCCACGTTACCCACATCACCTTGGAGTTCCATCGCACCTATCTTGCACCGACACTAGCTGCCAACAGACCAAAACAAGACTCCACATGACCCACATCACCTAGGAGTACCATCGGGTGTGTCCAAAATGATTTACGAGCCTATGGTATGTTCGGCGCAAACTGTGCCCCTATCTTGCACCGACACTAGCTCCCAACAAACCGAAATGAGATTCCACTTGACCCACGTCACCTAGGAGTACCATCGGGTGCGTCCAAAATGATTTCTGAGCCTATGGTATGTTCGGCGCAAACCGTGCACCTATCTTGCACCGACACTGGCTCCCAATAGACCGAAACGAGATTCCACATGACCCACATCACCTAGGAGTACCATCGGGTGCGTCCAAAACAATTTCCGAGCCTATGGTATGTTCGGCACAAACCGTGCACCTATCTTGCACCGACACTGGCTCCTAATGGACCGAAACAAGACTCCACATGACCCACGTCACCTAGGAGTACCATTGGGCGTGTGCAAAACGATTTTCGGGCCTATGGTATGTTCGGCACCAACCGTGCAGCTATCTTGCACTGACACAGGCTCCCAACAGACCAAAACGAGATTCCACTTGACCCACGTCACCTAGGAGTACCATCGGATGCGTCCAGAATGATTTCTGAGCCTATGGTATGTTCGGCGCAATCTGTGCACCTATCTTGCATCCACACTAGCTCCCAACAGATCGAAACAAGATTCCACATGACCCATGTCACCTAGGAGTACCATCGGGTGCGTCCAAAATGATTTCCGATCCTACGGTACGTTTGGCGCAAACCAAGCACCTATCTTGCGTCAAGATTAGCACCACCTCCAAACGGACCAAAATGAGCTTCCGCTTGAGCCTCATCAGCTTCGAGTACCATTGGGTGCGTCTAAAATGATTTCTGAGCCTATGGTATACTCGACGCAAACCGTGCACCTATCTTGCACCGACCCTGGCTCCCAACAGACCGAAACAAGATTCCACTTGCCCACGTCACTTAGGAGTACCATCGGGTGTGTCCAAAATGATTTCTGAGCCTATGGTATGTTCGGCGCCAACCGTGCACCTATCTTGCACCGACACTAACACTGTCTCCCAACAGACCGAAACAAGATTCCACATGACCCATGTCACCTAGGAGTACCATCGGGTGCATCCAAAACGATTTCCGAGCCTATGGTATGTTCGGCGCAAACCGTGCACCTATCTTGCACCGACATTGGCTCCCAACGGATCGAAACAAGACTCCACATGACCCACATCACCTAGGAGTACCATCGGGTGTGTCCAAAATGATTTGCGAGCCTATGGTATGTTCGGTGCCAACCGTGCACCTATCTTGCATCGACACTGGCTCCCAACAGACCGAAACAAGATTCCTCTTGCCCACGTCACCTAGGAGTACCATCGGGTGTGTCCAAAATGATTTCTGAGCCTATGGTATGTTCGGCACCAACCGTGCACCTATCTTGCACCGACACTAACACTATCTCCCAACAGACTGAAACAAGATTCCACATGACCCACGTCACCTAGGAGTACCATCGGGTGCGTCCAAAATGATTTCCAAGCCTATGGTATGTTCGGTGCAAACCGTGCACCCATCTTGCACCGACACTGGCTCCCAACGGACCGAAACAAGACTCCACATGACCCACGTCACCTAGGAGTACCATCGGGTGTGTCCAAAACGATTTACGAGCCTATGGTATGTTCCACGCCAACCATGCACCTATCTTGAACCGACACTGGCTCCCAACGGACCAAAATGAGATTCCACATGACCCACATCATCTAGGAGTACCATCGGGTGCATCCAAAACGATTTCCGAGCCTATGGTATGTTCGGCGCCAACCGTGCACCTATCTTGCACCAACACTAAACTATCTCCCAGCAGACCGAAACAAGATTCCACATAACCCACGTCACCTAGGAGTACCATCGGGTGCGTCCAAAATGATTTTTGAGCCAATGGTATGTTCGGCGCAAACTGTGCACCTATCTTGCACCGACACTGGCTCCCAACGGACCGAAACAAGACTCCACATGACCCACGGCACCTAGGAGTACCATCGGGTGTGTCCAAAACGATTTACGAGCCTGTGGTATGTTTGGCGCCAACTGTGCACCAATCTTGCACCGACACTGGCTCCCAACAAACTGAAACGAGATTCCACTTGACCCACATCACCTAGGATTACCATCGGGTGCGTCCAAAATGATTTCCGAGCCTATGGTATGTTCCGCACAATCCGTGCACCTATCTTGCACCGACACTGGCTCCCAATAGACCGAAACGAGATTCCACATGACCCACGTCACCTAGGTGTACCATCGGGTGCGTACAAAACGATTTCCGATCCTACGGTACGTTTGGCGCAAACCATGCACCTATCTTGCGTCAAGATTAGCACCACCTCCAAACGGACCAAAATGAGCTTCCGCTTGAGCCTCATCACCTTCGATTACCATTGGGTGCGTCTAAAATGATTTCTGAGCCTATGGTACACTCGGCACAAACCATGCACCTATCTTGCAACGACACTGGCTCCCAATAGACCGAAACGAGATTCCACATGACCCACGTCACCTAGGAGTTCCATCGGGTGCATCCAAAACGATTTCTGATCCTATGGTATGTTTGGCGCAAACCATGCACCTATCTTGCATCAAGATTAGCACCACCTCCAAATGGACCAAAACGAGCTTCCGCTTGAGCCTCATCACCTTTGAGTACCATTGGGTGCGTCTAAAATGATTTCTGAGCCTATGGTACACTCGGCGCAAACCGTGCACCTATCTTGCACCGACACCAACACTGTCTCCAAATGAACCGAAAAGAGATTCCACATTACCCACATCACCTTGGAGTTCCATCGCACCTATCTTGCACCGACACTAGCTGCCAACAGACCAAAACAAGACTCCACATGACCCACGTCACCTAGGAGTACCATCGGGTGCGTCCAAAATGATTTACGAGCCTATGGTATGTTTCACGCAAACCGTGCCCCTATCTTGCACCGACACTGGCTCCCAACAAACCAAAACGAGATTCCAGTTGACCCATGTCACCTTGGAGTACCATCGGGTGCGTCCAAAACGATTTCTGAGCCTATGGTATGTTTGGCGCAAACCGTGCACCTATCTTGCACCGACACTGGCTCCCAATAGACCAAAACGAGATTCCACATGACCCATATCACCTAGGAGTACCATCGGGTGTGTCCAAAATGATTTCTGAGCCTATGGTATGTTCGGCGCAAACCGTGCACCTATCTTGCACCGACACTGGCTCCCAACAGACCGAAACGAGATTCCACTTGACCCACATCACCTAGGAGTACCATTGGGTGCGTCCAAAATGATTTCTGAGCCTATGGTATGTTCAGCGCAAACCGTGCACCTATCTTGCACCAACTCTGGCTCCCAACAGACCGAAACAAGATTCCACATGACCCACATCACCTAGGAGTACCATCGGGTGCGTCCAAAATGATTTACGAGCCTATGGTATGTTCGGCGCCAACCGTGCACCTATCTTGCACCAACACTGGCTCCCAACAAACCGAAACAAGATTCCACTTGACCCACGTCGCCTGGGAGTACCATCGGGTGCGTTCAAAATGATTTCCGAGCCTATGGTATGTTCGGCGTAATCCGTGCACCTATCTTGCACCGACACTGGCTCCCAACAGACCGAAACAAGATTCCACATGACCCACGTCACCTAGGAGTACCATCGGGTGCGTTCAAAATGATTTCCAAGCCTATGGTATGTTCGGCGCAATCCGTGCACCCATCTTGCACCGACACTGGCTCCCAACGGAGCGAAACAAGACTCCACATGACCCACGTCACCTAGGAGTACCATCGGGTGTGTCCAAAATGATTTACGAGCCTATGGTATGTTCCGCGCCAACCATGCACCTATCTTGCACCGACACTGGCTCCCAACGGACCGAAATGAGATTCCACATGACCCACATCATCTAGGAGTACCATCGGGTGCATCCAAAACGATTTCCGAGCCTATGGTATGTTCGGCGCCAACCGTGCACCTATCTTGCACTAACACTAAACTGTCTCCCAACAGACCGAAACAAGATTCAACATGACCCACGTCACCTAGGAGTACCATCGGGTGCGTCCAAAATGATTTCCAAGCCAATGGTATGTTCGGCGCAAACTGTGCACCTATCTTGCACCGACACTGGCTCCCAACGGACCGAAAGAAGAATCCACATGACCCACGGCACCTAGGAGTACCATCAGGTGTGTCCAAAACGATTTGCGAGCCTATGGTATGTTCGGCGCCAACCGTGCACCTATCTTGCACCGACACTGGCTCCCAACAGACCGAAATGAGATTCCACTTGTCCCACGTCACCTAGGAGTACCATGGGTGCGTCCAAAATGATTTCTGAGCCTATGGTATGTTCGGCGCAATCCGTGCACCTATCTTGCACCGACACTGGCTCACAACAGACTGAAATGAGATTCCACATGACCCACGTCACCTAGGAGTACCATCCGGTGCGTCCAAAATGATTTCCGATCCTACGGTACGTTTGGCGCAAACCAAGCACCTATCTTGCGTCAAGATTAGCACCAGCTCCAAACGGACCATAACGAGCTTCCGCTTGAGCCTCATCACCTTCGAGTACCATTGGGTGCGTCTAAAATGATTTCTAAGCCTATGGTACACTCGGCGCAAACCGTGCACTTATCTTGCACCGACACTGGCTCCCAACAGACCTAAACGAGATTCAACATGAACCACGTCACCTAGGAGTACCATCGGGTGCGTCCAAAATGATTTCCGAGCCTATGGTATGTTCGGCGCAAACCGTGCATCTATCTTGCACCGACACTGGCTCCCAACGGACCGAAACAAGACTCCACACGACCCACGTCACCTAGGAGTACCATCGGGTGTGTCCAAAACGATTTGCGAGCCTATGGTATGTTCGGCGCCAACCGTGCAACTATCTTGCACCGACACTAGCTCCCAATAGACCGAAACATGATTCCACTTGCCCACGTCACCTAGGAGTACCGTCGGGTGTGTCCAAAATGATTTCTGAGCCTATGGTATGTTCGGCGCCAACCATGCACCTATCTTGCACCGACACTAACACTGGCTCCCAACAGACCTAAACGAGATTCCACATGACCCACGTCACCTAGGAGTACCATCAGATGTGTCCAAAATGATTTCCGAGCCTATGGTATGTTCGGCGCAAACCGTGCACCTATCTTGCACCGACACTGGCTCCCAACGGACCGAAACAAGACTCCACATGACCCACGTCACCTAGGAGTACCATTGGGTGTGTCCAAAACGATTTGCAAGCCTATGGTATGTTCGGCGCCAACCGTGCACCTATCTTGCACCGACACTGGCTCCCAACAGACCGAAATGAGATTCCACTTGTCCCACGTCACCTAGGAGTACCATCGGGTGCGTCCAAAATGATTTCCGAGCCTATGGTATGTTCGGTGCAATCCGTGCACCTATCTTGCACCGACACTGGCTCCCAACAGACTGAAATGAGATTCCACATGACCCACGTCACCTAGGAGTACCATCTGGTGCGTCCAAAACGATTTCCGATCCTACGGTACGTTTGGCCCAAACCAAGCACCTATCTTGCGTCAAGATTAGCACCAGCTCCAAACGGACCATAACGAGCTTCCGCTTGAGCCTCATCATCTTCGAGTACCATTGGGTGCGTCTAAAATGATTTCTAAGCCTATGGTACACTCGGCGCAAACCGTGCACTTATCTTGCACCGACACTGGCTTCCAACAGACCTAAACGAGATTCCACATGACCCACGTCACCTAGGAGTACCATCGGGTGCGTCCAAAATGATTTCCGAGCCTATGGTATGTTCGGCGCAAACCGTGCACCTATCTTGCACCGACACTAGCTCCCAACGGACCAAAACAAGACTCCACATGACCCACGTCACCTAGGAGTACCATTGGGTGTGTCCAAAACGATTTACGAGCCTATGGTATGTTCCACGCCAACCATGCACCTATCTTGCACTGACACTGGCTCCCAACGGACCGAAATGAGATTCCACATGACCCACATCATCTAGGAGTACCATCGGGTGCATCTAAAACGATTTCCGAGCCTATGGTATGTTCGGCGCCAACCGTGCACCTATCTTGCACCGACACTAAACTGTCTCCCAACAGACCGAAACAAGATTCCACATGACCCACGTCAACTAGGAGTACCATCGGGTGCGTCCAAAATGATTTCTGAGCCAATGGTATGTTCGGCGCAAACTGTGCACCTATCTTGCACCGACACTAGCTCCCAACGGACCGAAACAAGACTCCACATGACCCACGGCTCCTAGGAGTACCATCGGGTGTGTCCAAAATGATTTACGAGCCTGTGGTATGTTCGGCGCCAACCGTGCACCTATCTTGCACCGACACTGGCTCCCAACAAACCGAAACGAGATTCCACTTGACCCACGTCACCTAGGATTACCATCGGGTGTGTCCAAAATGATTTTCAAGCCTATGGTATGTTCCACACAATCCGTGCACCTATCTTGCACCGACACTAGCTCCCAACAGACCGAAACGAGATTCCACATGACCCATGTCACCTAGGTGTACCATCGGGTGCGTCCAAAACGATTTCCGATCCTACGGTACGTTTGGCGCAAACCATGCACCGATCTTGCGTCAAGATTAGCACCACCTCCAAATGGACCAAAACGAGCTTCCGCTTGAGCCTCATCACCTTCGATTACCATTGGGTGCGTCTAAAATGATTTCTGAGCCTATGGTACACTCGGCACAAACCATGCACCTATCTTGCACCGACACTGGCTCCCAATAGACCGAAACGAGATTCCACATGACCCATGTCACCTAGGAGTACCTTCGGGTGCATCCAAAATGATTTTCGATCCTACGGTATGTTTGACGCAAACCATGCACCTATCTTGCGTCAAGATTAGCACCACCTCCAAACGGACCAAAACGAGCTTCCGCTTGAGCCTCATCACCTTTGAGTACCATTGGGTGCGTCTAAAATGATTTCTGAGCCTATGGTACACTCGGCGCAAACCATGCACCCATCTTGCACCGACACCAACACTGTCTCCAAATGAACCGAAAAGAGATTCCACATTACCCACATCACCTTGGAGTTCCATCGCACCTATCTTGCACCGACACTAGCTGCCAATAGACCAAAACAAGACTCCACATGACCCACGTCACCTAGGAGTACCATCGGGTGCGTCCAAAATGATTTACGAGCCTATGCTATGTTTCGCGCAAACCGTGCCCCTATCTTGCACCGACACTGGCTCCCAACAGACCGAAACGAGATTCCAGTTGACCCATGTCACCTACGAGTACCATCAGGTGCGTCCAAAATGATTTTTGAGCCTATGGTATGTTCGGCGCAAACCGTGCACCTATCTTGCACTGACACTGGCTCCCAATAGACTGAAACGAGATTCCACATGACCCACATCACCTAGGAGTACCCTCGGGTGCATCCAAAATGATTTCTGAGCCTATGGTGTGTTCGGCGCAATCCGTGCACCTATCTTGCACTGACACTGGCTCCCAACAGACCGAAACGACATTCCACTTGACCCACGTCACCTAGGAGTACCATCGGGTGCGTCCAAAACAATTTCTGAGCCTATGGTATGTTCAGCGCAAACCGTGCACCTATCTTGCACCGACACTGGCTCCCAACAGACCGAAACAAGATTCCACATGACCCACATCACCTAGGAGTACCATCGGGTGCGTCCAAAATGATTTACGAGCCTATGGTATGTTCGGCGCCAACCGTGCACCTATCTTGCACCGACACTAGCTCCCAACAAACCAAAACGAGATTCCACTTGACCCACGTCACCTGGGAGTACCATCGGGTGCGTTCAAAATGATTTCCGAGCCTATGGTGTGTTCGGCGTAATCCGTGCACCTATCTTGCACCGACACTGGCTCTCAACAGACCAAAACGAGATTCCACATGACCCACGTCACCTAGGAGTACCATCGGGTGCGTCCAAAATGATTTCCGATCCTACGGTATGTTTGGCGCAAACCATGCACCTATCTTGCGTCAAGATTAGCACCACCTCCAAATGGACCAAAACGAGCTTCCGCTTGAGCCTCATCACCTTCGAGTACCATTGGGTGTGTCTAAAATGATTTCTGAGCCTATGGTACACTCGGCACAAACCGTGCACCTATCTTGCACCGAGACTGGCTCCCAATAGACCGAAACAAGATTCCACATGACCCACATCACCTAGGAGTACCATCGGGTGCGTCCAAAACGATTTCTAAGCGTATGGTATGTTCGGCGCAAATCATGCACCTATCTTGCACCGACACTGGCTCCCAATGGACTGAAACGAGACTCCACATGACCCACATCACCTAGGAGTACCATTGGGTGTGTCTAAAACGATTTGCGAGCCTATGGTATGTTTGGCGCCAATCATGCACCTATCTTGCACCGACATTGGCTCCCAACAGACTGAAATGAGATTCCACTTGTCCCACGTCACCTAGGAGTACCATCGGGTGCGTCCAAAATGATTTCCGAGCCTATGGTATGTTCGGCGCAATCCGTGCACCTATCTTGCAATGACACTGGCTCCCAACAGACTAAAATGAGATTCCACATGACCCACGTCACCTAGGAGTACCATCTGGTGCGTCCAAAACGATTTCCGATCCTACGGTACGTTTGGCGCAAACCAAGCACCTATCTTGCGTCAAGATTAGCACCAGCTCCAAACGGACCATAATGAGCTTCCGCTTGAGCCTCATCACCTTCGAGTACCATTGGGTGCGTCTAAAATGATTTCTAAGCCTATGGTACACTCGGCGCAAACCGTGCACTTATCTTGCACCGACACTGGCTCCCAACGGACCGAAACAAGACTCCACATGACCCACGTCACCTAGGAGTACCATCGGGTGTGTCCAAAACGATTTCCGAGCCTATGGTATGTTCGGCGCAAACCGTGCACCTATCTTGCACCGACACTGGCTCCCAATGGACCAAAATGAGATTCCACATGACCCACATCATCTAGGAGTACCATCGGGTGCATCCAAAACGATTTCCGAGCCTATGGTATGTTCGGCGCCAACCGTGCACCTATCTTGCACCAACACTAAACTATCTCCCAGCAGACCGAAACAAGATTCCACATAACCCACGTCACCTAGGAGTACCATCGGGTGCGTCCAAAATGATTTTTGAGCCAATGGTATGTTCGGCGCAAACTGTGCACCTATCTTGCACCGACACTGTCTCCCAACGGACCGAAACAAGACTCCACATGACCCACGGCACCTAGGAGTACCATCGGGTGTGTCCAAAACGATTTACGAGCCTGTGGTATGTTTGGCGCCAACTGTGCACCAATCTTGCACCGACACTGGCTCCCAACAAACTGAAACGAGATTCCACTTGACCCACATCACCTAGTATTACCATCGGGTGCGTCCAAAATGATTTCCGAGCCTATGGTATGTTCCGCACAATCCGTGCACCTATCTTGCACCGACACTGGCTCCCAACAGACCGAAACGAGATTCCACATGACCCACGTCACCTAGGTGTACCATCGGGTGCGTACAAAACGATTTCCGATCCTACGGTACGTTTGGCGCAAACCATGCACCTATCTTGCGTCAAGATTAGCACCACCTCCAAACGGACCAAAACGAGCTTCCGCTTGAGCCTCATCACCTTCGATTACCATTGGGTGCGTCTAAAATGATTTCTGAGCCTATGGTACACTCGGCACAAACCATGCACCTATCTTGCAACGACACTGGCTCCCAATAGACCGAAACGAGATTCCACATGACCCACGTCACCTAGGAGTTCCATCGGGTGCATCCAAAACGATTTCTGATCCTATGGTATGTTTGGCGCAAACCATGCACCTATCTTGCATCAAGATTAGCACCACCTCCAAATGGACCAAAACGAGCTTCCGCTTGAGCCTCATCACCTTTGAGTACCATCGGGTGCATCCAAAACGATTTCCGAGCCTATGGTATGTTCGGCGCCAACCGTGCACCTATCTTGCACCAACACTAAACTGTCTCCCAACAGACCGAAACAAGATTCAACATGACCCACGTCACCTAGGAGTACCATCGGGTGCGTCCAAAATGATTTCCAAGCCAATGGTATGTTCGGCGCAAACTGTGCACCTATCTTGCACCGACACTGGCTCCCAACGGACCGAAAGAAGAATCCACATGACCCACGGCACCTAGGAGTACCATCAGGTGTGTCCAAAACGATTTGCGAGCCTATGGTATGTTCGGCGCCAACCATGCACCTATCTTGCACCGACACTGGCTCCCAACAGACCGAAATGAGATTCCACTTGTCCCACGTCACCTAGGAGTACCATGGGTGCGTCCAAAATGATTTCTGAGCCTATGGTATGTTCGGCGCAATCCGTGCACCTATCTTGCACCGACACTGGCTCACAACAGACTGAAATGAGATTCCACATGACCCACGTCACCTAGGAGTACCATCCGGTGCGTCCAAAATGATTTCCGATCCTACGGTACGTTTGGCGCAAACCAAGCACCTATCTTGCGTCAAGATTAGCACCAGCTCCAAACGGACCATAACGAGCTTCCGCTTGAGCCTCATCACCTTCGAGTACCATTGGGTGCGTCTAAAATGATTTCTAAGCCTATGGTACACTCGGCGCAAACCGTGCACTTATCTTGCACCGACACTGGCTCCCAACAGACCTAAACGAGATTCAACATGAACCACGTCACCTAGGAGTACCATCGGGTGCGTCCAAAATGATTTCCGAGCCTATGGTATGTTCGGCGCAAACCGTGCATCTATCTTGCACCGACACTGGCTTCCAACGGACCGAAACAAGACTCCACACGACCCACGTCACCTAGGAGTACCATCGGGTGTGTCCAAAACGATTTGCGAGCCTATGGTATGTTCGGCGCCAACCGTGCAACTATCTTGCACCGACACTAGCTCCCAATAGACCGAAACATGATTCCACTTGCCCACGTCACCTAGGAGTACCGTCGGGTGTGTCCAAAATGATTTCTGAGCCTATGGTATGTTCGGCGCCAACCATGCACCTATCTTGCACCGACACTAACACTGGCTCCCAACAGACCTAAACGAGATTCCACATGACCCACATCACCTAGGAGTACCATCAGATGTGTCCAAAATGATTTCCGAGCCTATGGTATGTTCGGCGCAAACCGTGCACCTATCTTGCACCGACACTGGCTCCCAACGGACCGAAACAAGACTCCACATGACCCACGTCACCTAGGAGTACCATTGGGTGTGTCCAAAACGATTTGCAAGCCTATGGTATGTTCGGCGCCAACCGTGCACCTATCTTGCACCGACACTGGCTCCCAACAGACCGAAATGAGATTCCACTTGTCCCACGTCACCTAGGAGTACCATCGGGTGCGTCCAAAATGATTTCCGAGCCTATGGTATGTTCGGTGCAATCCGTGCACCTATCTTGCACCGACACTGGCTCCCAACAGACTGAAATGAGATTCCACATGACCCACGTCACCTAGGAGTACCATCTGGTGCGTCCAAAACGATTTCCGATCCTACGGTACGTTTGGCCCAAACCAAGCACCTATCTTGCGTCAAGATTAGCACCAGCTCCAAACGGACCATAACGAGCTTCCGCTTGAGCCTCATCATCTTCGAGTACCATTGGGTGCGTCTAAAATGATTTCTAAGCCTATGGTACACTCGGCGCAAACCGTGCACTTATCTTGCACCGACACTGGCTTCCAACAGACCTAAACGAGATTCCACATGACCCACGTCACCTAGGAGTACCATCGGGTGCGTCCAAAATGATTTCCGAGCCTATGGTATGTTCGGCGCAAACCGTGCACCTATCTTGCACCGACACTGGCTCCCAACGGACCAAAACAAGACTCCACATGACCCACGTCACCTAGGAGTACCATTGGGTGTGTCCAAAACGATTTACGAGCCTATGGTATGTTCCACGCCAACCATGCACCTATCTTGCACTGACACTGGCTCCCAACGGACCGAAATGAGATTCCACATGACCCACATCATCTAGGAGTACCATCGGGTGCATCTAAAACGATTTCCGAGCCTATGGTATGTTCGGCGCCAACCGTGCACCTATCTTGCACCGACACTAAACTGTCTCCCAACAGACCGAAACAAGATTCCACATGACCCACGTCAACTAGGAGTACCATCGGGTGCGTCCAAAATGATTTCTGAGCCAATGGTATGTTCGGCGCAAACTGTGCACCTATCTTGCACCGACACTAGCTCCCAACGGACCGAAACAAGACTCCACATGACCCACGGCTCCTAGGAGTACCATCGGGTGTGTCCAAAATGATTTACGAGCCTGTGGTATGTTCGGCGCCAACCGTGCACCTATCTTGCACCGACACTGGCTCCCAACAAACCGAAACGAGATTCCACTTGACCCACGTCACCTAGGATTACCATCGGGTGTGTCCAAAATGATTTTCAAGCCTATGGTATGTTCCACACAATCCGTGCACCTATCTTGCACCGACACTAGCTCCCAACAGACCGAAACGAGATTCCACATGACCCATGTCACCTAGGTGTACCATCGGGTGCGTCCAAAACGATTTCCGATCCTACGGTACGTTTGGCGCAAACCATGCACCGATCTTGCGTCAAGATTAGCACCACCTCCAAATGGACCAAAACGAGCTTCCGCTTGAGCCTCATCACCTTCGATTACCATTGGGTGCGTCTAAAATGATTTCTGAGCCTATGGTACACTCGGCACAAACCATGCACCTATCTTGCACCGACACTGGCTCCCAATAGACCGAAACGAGATTCCACATGACCCATGTCACCTAGGAGTACCTTCGGGTGCATCCAAAATGATTTTCGATCCTACGGTATGTTTGACGCAAACCATGCACCTATCTTGCGTCAAGATTAGCACCACCTCCAAACGGACCAAAACGAGCTTCCGCTTGAGCCTCATCACCTTTGAGTACCATTGGGTGCGTCTAAAATGATTTCTGAGCCTATGGTACACTCGGCGCAAACCATGCACCCATCTTGCACCGACACCAACACTGTCTCCAAATGAACCGAAAAGAGATTCCACATTACCCACATCACCTTGGAGTTCCATCGCACCTATCTTGCACCGACACTAGCTGCCAATAGACCAAAACAAGACTCCACATGACCCACGTCACCTAGGAGTACCATCGGGTGCGTCCAAAATGATTTACGAGCCTATGCTATGTTTCGCGCAAACCGTGCCCCTATCTTGCACCGACACTGGCTCCCAACAGACCGAAACGAGATTCCAGTTGACCCATGTCACCTACGAGTACCATCAGGTGCGTCCAAAATGATTTTTGAGCCTATGGTATGTTCGGCGCAAACCGTGCACCTATCTTGCACTGACACTGGCTCCCAATAGACTGAAACGAGATTCCACATGACCCACATCACCTAGGAGTACCCTCGGGTGCATCCAAAATGATTTCTGAGCCTATGGTGTGTTCGGCGCAATCCGTGCACCTATCTTGCACTGACACTGGCTCCCAACAGACCGAAACGACATTCCACTTGACCCACGTCACCTAGGAGTACCATCGGGTGCGTCCAAAACAATTTCTGAGCCTATGGTATGTTCAGCGCAAACCGTGCACCTATCTTGCACCGACACTGGCTCCCAACAGACCGAAACAAGATTCCACATGACCCACATCACCTAGGAGTACCATCGGGTGCGTCCAAAATGATTTACGAGCCTATGGTATGTTCGGCGCCAACCGTGCACCTATCTTGCACCGACACTAGCTCCCAACAAACCAAAACGAGATTCCACTTGACCCACGTCACCTGGGAGTACCATCGGGTGCGTTCAAAATGATTTCCGAGCCTATGGTGTGTTCGGCGTAATCCGTGCACCTATCTTGCACCGACACTGGCTCTCAACAGACCAAAACGAGATTCCACATGACCCACGTCACCTAGGAGTACCATCGGGTGCGTCCAAAATGATTTCCGATCCTACGGTATGTTTGGCGCAAACCATGCACCTATCTTGCGTCAAGATTAGCACCACCTCCAAATGGACCAAAACGAGCTTCCGCTTGAGCCTCATCACCTTCGAGTACCATTGGGTGTGTCTAAAATGATTTCTGAGCCTATGGTACACTCGGCACAAACCGTGCACCTATCTTGCACCGAGACTGGCTCCCAACAGACCGAAACAAGATTCCACATGACCCACATCACCTAGGAGTACCATCGGGTGCGTCCAAAACGATTTCTAAGCGTATGGTATGTTCGGCGCAAATCATGCACCTATCTTGCACCGACACTGGCTCCCAATGGACTGAAACGAGACTCCACATGACCCACGTCACCTAGGAGTACCATTGGGTGTGTCTAAAACGATTTGCGAGCCTATGGTATGTTTGGCGCCAATCATGCACCTATCTTGCACCGACATTGGCTCCCAACAGACTGAAATGAGATTCCACTTGTCCCACGTCACCTAGGAGTACCATCGGGTGCGTCCAAAATGATTTCCGAGCCTATGGTATGTTCGGCGCAATCCGTGCACCTATCTTGCAATGACACTGGCTCCCAACAGACTAAAATGAGATTCCACATGACCCACGTCACCTAGGAGTACCATCTGGTGCGTCCAAAACGATTTCCGATCCTACGGTACGTTTGGCGCAAACCAAGCACCTATCTTGCGTCAAGATTAGCACCAGCTCCAAACGGACCATAATGAGCTTCCGCTTGAGCCTCATCACCTTCGAGTACCATTGGGTGCGTCTAAAATGATTTCTAAGCCTATGGTACACTCGGCGCAAACCGTGCACTTATCTTGCACCGACACTGGCTCCCAACGGACCGAAACAAGACTCCACATGACCCACGTCACCTAGGAGTACCATCGGGTGTGTCCAAAACGATTTCCGAGCCTATGGTATGTTCGGCGCAAACCGTGCACCTATCTTGCACCGACACTGGCTCCCAATGGACCAAAATGAGATTCCACATGACCCACATCATCTAGGAGTACCATCGGGTGCATCCAAAACGATTTCCGAGCCTATGGTATGTTCGGCGCCAACCGTGCACCTATCTTGCACCAACACTAAACTATCTCCCAGCAGACCGAAACAAGATTCCACATAACCCACGTCACCTAGGAGTACCATCGGGTGCGTCCAAAATGATTTTTGAGCCAATGGTATGTTCGGCGCAAACTGTGCACCTATCTTGCACCGACACTGTCTCCCAACGGACCGAAACAAGACTCCACATGACCCACGGCACCTAGGAGTACCATCGGGTGTGTCCAAAACGATTTACGAGCCTGTGGTATGTTTGGCGCCAACTGTGCACCAATCTTGCACCGACACTGGCTCCCAACAAACTGAAACGAGATTCCACTTGACCCACATCACCTAGTATTACCATCGGGCGCAATCCGTGCACCTATCTTGCACCGACACTGGCTCACAACAGACTGAAATGAGATTCCACATGACCCACGTCACCTAGGAGTACCATCCGGTGCGTCCAAAATGATTTCCGATCCTACGGTACGTTTGGCGCAAACCAAGCACCTATCTTGCGTCAAGATTAGCACCAGCTCCAAACGGACCATAACGAGCTTCCGCTTGAGCCTCATCACCTTCGAGTACCATTGGGTGCGTCTAAAATGATTTCTAAGCCTATGGTACACTCGGCGCAAACCGTGCACTTATCTTGCACCGACACTGGCTCCCAACAGACCTAAACGAGATTCAACATGAACCACGTCACCTAGGAGTACCATCGGGTGCGTCCAAAATGATTTCCGAGCCTATGGTATGTTCGGCGCAAACCGTGCATCTATCTTGCACCGACACTGGCTTCCAACGGACCGAAACAAGACTCCACACGACCCACGTCACCTAGGAGTACCATCGGGTGTGTCCAAAACGATTTGCGAGCCTATGGTATGTTCGGCGCCAACCGTGCAACTATCTTGCACCGACACTAGCTCCCAATAGACCGAAACATGATTCCACTTGCCCACGTCACCTAGGAGTACCGTCGGGTGTGTCCAAAATGATTTCTGAGCCTATGGTATGTTCGGCGCCAACCATGCACCTATCTTGCACCGACACTAACACTGGCTCCCAACAGACCTAAACGAGATTCCACATGACCCACATCACCTAGGAGTACCATCAGATGTGTCCAAAATGATTTCCGAGCCTATGGTATGTTCGGCGCAAACCGTGCACCTATCTTGCACCGACACTGGCTCCCAACGGACCGAAACAAGACTCCACATGACCCACGTCACCTAGGAGTACCATTGGGTGTGTCCAAAACGATTTGCAAGCCTATGGTATGTTCGGCGCCAACCGTGCACCTATCTTGCACCGACACTGGCTCCCAACAGACCGAAATGAGATTCCACTTGTCCCACGTCACCTAGGAGTACCATCGGGTGCGTCCAAAATGATTTCCGAGCCTATGGTATGTTTGGTGCAATCCGTGCACCTATCTTGCACCGACACTGGCTCCCAACAGACTGAAATGAGATTCCACATGACCCACGTCACCTAGGAGTACCATCTGGTGCGTCCAAAACGATTTCCGATCCTACGGTACGTTTGGCCCAAACCAAGCACCTATCTTGCGTCAAGATTAGCACCAGCTCCAAACGGACCATAACGAGCTTCCGCTTGAGCCTCATCATCTTCGAGTACCATTGGGTGCGTCTAAAATGATTTCTAAGCCTATGGTACACTCGGCGCAAACCGTGCACTTATCTTGCACCGACACTGGCTTCCAACAGACCTAAACGAGATTCCACATGACCCACGTCACCTAGGAGTACCATCGGGTGCGTCCAAAATGATTTCCGAGCCTATGGTATGTTCGGCGCAAACCGTGCACCTATCTTGCACCGACACTGGCTCCCAACGGACCAAAACAAGACTCCACATGACCCACGTCACCTAGGAGTACCATTGGGTGTGTCCAAAACGATTTACGAGCCTATGGTATGTTCCACGCCAACCATGCACCTATCTTGCACTGACACTGGCTCCCAACGGACCGAAATGAGATTCCACATGACCCACATCATCTAGGAGTACCATCGGGTGCATCTAAAACGATTTCCGAGCCTATGGTATGTTCGGCGCCAACCGTGCACCTATCTTGCACCGACACTAAACTGTCTCCCAACAGACCGAAACAAGATTCCACATGACCCACGTCAACTAGGAGTACCATCGGGTGCGTCCAAAATGATTTCTGAGCCAATGGTATGTTCGGCGCAAACTGTGCACCTATCTTGCACCGACACTAGCTCCCAACGGACCGAAACAAGACTCCACATGACCCACGGCTCCTAGGAGTACCATCGGGTGTGTCCAAAATGATTTACGAGCCTGTGGTATGTTCGGCGCCAACCGTGCACCTATCTTGCACCGACACTGGCTCCCAACAAACCGAAACGAGATTCCACTTGACCCACGTCACCTAGGATTACCATCGGGTGTGTCCAAAATGATTTTCAAGCCTATGGTATGTTCCACACAATCCGTGCACCTATCTTGCACCGACACTAGCTCCCAACAGACCGAAACGAGATTCCACATGACCCATGTCACCTAGGTGTACCATCGGGTGCGTCCAAAACGATTTCCGATCCTACGGTACGTTTGGCGCAAACCATGCACCGATCTTGCGTCAAGATTAGCACCACCTCCAAATGGACCAAAACGAGCTTCCGCTTGAGCCTCATCACCTTCGATTACCATTGGGTGCGTCTAAAATGATTTCTGAGCCTATGGTACACTCGGCACAAACCATGCACCTATCTTGCACCGACACTGGCTCCCAATAGACCGAAACGAGATTCCACATGACCCATGTCACCTAGGAGTACCTTCGGGTGCATCCAAAATGATTTTCGATCCTACGGTATGTTTGACGCAAACCATGCACCTATCTTGCGTCAAGATTAGCACCACCTCCAAACGGACCAAAACGAGCTTCCGCTTGAGCCTCATCACCTTTGAGTACCATTGGGTGCGTCTAAAATGATTTCTGAGCCTATGGTACACTCGGCGCAAACCATGCACCCATCTTGCACCGACACCAACACTGTCTCCAAATGAACCGAAAAGAGATTCCACATTACCCACATCACCTTGGAGTTCCATCGCACCTATCTTGCACCGACACTAGCTGCCAATAGACCAAAACAAGACTCCACATGACCCACGTCACCTAGGAGTACCATCGGGTGCGTCCAAAATGATTTACGAGCCTATGCTATGTTTCGCGCAAACCGTGCCCCTATCTTGCACCGACACTGGCTCCCAACAGACCGAAACGAGATTCCAGTTGACCCATGTCACCTACGAGTACCATCAGGTGCGTCCAAAATGATTTTTGAGCCTATGGTATGTTCGGCGCAAACCGTGCACCTATCTTGCACTGACACTGGCTCCCAATAGACTGAAACGAGATTCCACATGACCCACATCACCTAGGAGTACCCTCGGGTGCATCCAAAATGATTTCTGAGCCTATGGTGTGTTCGGCGCAATCCGTGCACCTATCTTGCACTGACACTGGCTCCCAACAGACCGAAACGACATTCCACTTGACCCACGTCACCTAGGAGTACCATCGGGTGCGTCCAAAACAATTTCTGAGCCTATGGTATGTTCAGCGCAAACCGTGCACCTATCTTGCACCGACACTGGCTCCCAACAGACCGAAACAAGATTCCACATGACCCACATCACCTAGGAGTACCATCGGGTGCGTCCAAAATGATTTACGAGCCTATGGTATGTTCGGCGCCAACCGTGCACCTATCTTGCACCGACACTAGCTCCCAACAAACCAAAACGAGATTCCACTTGACCCACGTCACCTGGGAGTACCATCGGGTGCGTTCAAAATGATTTCCGAGCCTATGGTGTGTTCGGCGTAATCCGTGCACCTATCTTGCACCGACACTGGCTCTCAATAGACCAAAACGAGATTCCACATGACCCACGTCACCTAGGAGTACCATCGGGTGCGTCCAAAATGATTTCCGATCCTACGGTATGTTTGGCGCAAACCATGCACCTATCTTGCGTCAAGATTAGCACCACCTCCAAATGGACCAAAACGAGCTTCCGCTTGAGCCTCATCACCTTCGAGTACCATTGGGTGTGTCTAAAATGATTTCTGAGCCTATGGTACACTCGGCACAAACCGTGCACCTATCTTGCACCGAGACTGGCTCCCAACAGACCGAAACAAGATTCCACATGACCCACATCACCTAGGAGTACCATCGGGTGCGTCCAAAACGATTTCTAAGCGTATGGTATGTTCGGCGCAAATCATGCACCTATCTTGCACCGACACTGGCTCCCAATGGACTGAAACGAGACTCCACATGACCCACGTCACCTAGGAGTACCATTGGGTGTGTCTAAAACGATTTGCGAGCCTATGGTATGTTTGGCGCCAATCATGCACCTATCTTGCACCGACATTGGCTCCCAACAGACTGAAATGAGATTCCACTTGTCCCACGTCACCTAGGAGTACCATCGGGTGCGTCCAAAATGATTTCCGAGCCTATGGTATGTTCGGCGCAATCCGTGCACCTATCTTGCAATGACACTGGCTCCCAACAGACTAAAATGAGATTCCACATGACCCACGTCACCTAGGAGTACCATCTGGTGCGTCCAAAACGATTTCCGATCCTACGGTACGTTTGGCGCAAACCAAGCACCTATCTTGCGTCAAGATTAGCACCAGCTCCAAACGGACCATAATGAGCTTCCGCTTGAGCCTCATCACCTTCGAGTACCATTGGGTGCGTCTAAAATGATTTCTAAGCCTATGGTACACTCGGCGCAAACCGTGCACTTATCTTGCACCGACACTGGCTCCCAACGGACCGAAACAAGACTCCACATGACCCACGTCACCTAGGAGTACCATCGGGTGTGTCCAAAACGATTTCCGAGCCTATGGTATGTTCGGCGCAAACCGTGCACCTATCTTGCACCGACACTGGCTCCCAATGGACCAAAATGAGATTCCACATGACCCACATCATCTAGGAGTACCATCGGGTGCATCCAAAACGATTTCCGAGCCTATGGTATGTTCGGCGCCAACCGTGCACCTATCTTGCACCAACACTAAACTATCTCCCAGCAGACCGAAACAAGATTCCACATAACCCACGTCACCTAGGAGTACCATCGGGTGCGTCCAAAATGATTTTTGAGCCAATGGTATGTTCGGCGCAAACTGTGCACCTATCTTGCACCGACACTGTCTCCCAACGGACCGAAACAAGACTCCACATGACCCACGGCACCTAGGAGTACCATCGGGTGTGTCCAAAACGATTTACGAGCCTGTGGTATGTTTGGCGCCAACTGTGCACCAATCTTGCACCGACACTGGCTCCCAACAAACTGAAACGAGATTCCACTTGACCCACATCACCTAGTATTACCATCGGGTGCGTCCAAAATGATTTCCGAGCCTATGGTATGTTCCGCACAATCCGTGCACCTATCTTGCACCGACACTGGCTCCCAACAGACCGAAACGAGATTCCACATGACCCACGTCACCTAGGTGTACCATCGGGTGCGTACAAAACGATTTCCGATCCTACGGTACGTTTGGCGCAAACCATGCACCTATCTTGCGTCAAGATTAGCACCACCTCCAAACGAACCAAAACGAGCTTCCGCTTGAGCCTCATCACCTTCGATTACCATTGGGTGCGTCTAAAATGATTTCTGAGCCTATGGTACACTCGGCACAAACCATGCACCTATCTTGCAACGACACTGGCTCCCAATAGACCGAAACGAGATTCCACATGACCCACGTCACCTAGGAGTTCCATCGGGTGCATCCAAAACGATTTCTGATCCTATGGTATGTTTGGCGCAAACCATGCACCTATCTTGCATCAAGATTAGCACCACCTCCAAATGGACCAAAACGAGCTTCCGCTTGAGCCTCATCACCTTTGAGTACCATTGGGTGCGTCTAAAATGATTTCTGAGCCTATGGTACACTCGGCGCAAACCGTGCACCTATCTTGCACCGACACCAACACTGTCTCCAAATGAACCGAAAAGAGATTCCACATTACCCACATCACCTTGGAGTTCCATCGCACCTATCTTGCACCGACACTAGCTGCCAATAGACCAAAACAAGACTCCACATGACCCACGTCACCTAGGAGTACCATCGGGTGCGTCCAAAATGATTTACGAGCCTATGGTATGTTTCACGCAAACCGTGCCCCTATCTTGCACCGACACTGGCTCCCAACAAACCAAAACGAGATTCCAGTTGACCCATGTCACCTTGGAGTACCATCGGGTGCGTCCAAAACGATTTCTGAGCCTATGGTATGTTTGGCGCAAACCGTGCACCTATCTTGCACCGACACTGGCTCCCAATAGACCAAAACGAGATTCCACATGACCCATATCACCTAGGAGTACCATCGGGTGTGTCCAAAATGATTTCTGAGCCTATGGTATGTTCGGCGCAAACCGTGCACCTATCTTGCACCGACACTGGCTCCCAACAGACCGAAACGAGATTCCACTTGACCCACATCACCTAGGAGTACCATTGGGTGCGTCCAAAACGATTTCTGAGCCTATGGTATGTTCAGCGCAAACCGTGCACCTATCTTGCACCAACTCTGGCTCCCAACAGACCGAAACAAGATTCCACATGACCCACATCACCTAGGAGTACCATCGGGTGCGTCCAAAATGATTTACGAGCCTATGGTATGTTCGGCGCCAACCGTGCACCTATCTTGCACCAACACTGGCTCCCAACAAACCGAAACAAGATTCCACTTGACCCACGTCACCTGGGAGTACCATCGGGTGCGTTCAAAATGATTTCCGAGCCTATGGTATGTTCGGCGTAATCCGTGCACCTATCTTGCACCGACACTGGCTCCCAACAGACCGAAACAAGATTCCACATGACCCACGTCACCTAGGAGTACCATCGGGTGCGTTCAAAATGATTTCCAAACCTATGGTATGTTCGGCGCAATCCGTGCACCCATCTTGCACCGACACTGGCTCCCAACGGAGCGAAACAAGACTCCACATGACCCACGTCACCTAGGAGTACCATTGGGTGTGTCCAAAATGATTTCCAAGCCAATGGTATGTTCGGCGCAAACTATGCACCTATCTTGCACCGACACTGGCTCCCAACGGACCGAAAGAAGAATCCACATGACCCACGGCACCTAGGAGTACAATCAGGTGTGTCCAAAACGATTTGCGAGCCTATGGTATGTTCCGCGCCAACCATGCACCTATCTTGCACCGACACTGGCTCCCAACGGACCGAAATGAGATTCCACATGACCCACATCATCTAGGAGTACCATCGGGTGCATCCAAAACGATTTCCGAGCCTATGGTATGTTCGGCGCCAACCGTGCACCTATCTTGCACCAACACTAAACTGTCTCCCAACAGACCGAAACAAGATTCAACATGACCCACGTCACCTAGGAGTACCATCGGGTGCGTCCAAAATGATTTCCAAGCCAATGGTATGTTCGGCGCAAACTGTGCACCTATCTTGCACCGACACTGGCTCCCAACGGACCGAAAGAAGAATCCACATGACCCACGGCACCTAGGAGTACCATCAGGTGTGTCCAAAACGATTTGCGAGCCTATGGTATGTTCGGCGCCAACCGTGCACCTATCTTGCACCGACATTGGCTCCCAACAGACCGAAATGAGATTCCACTTGTCCCACGTCACCTAGGAGTACCATGGGTGCGTCCAAAATGATTTCTGAGCCTATGGTATGTTCGGCGCAATCCGTGCACCTATCTTGCACCGACACTGGCTCACAACAGACTGAAATGAGATTCCACATGACCCACGTCACCTAGGAGTACCATCCGGTGCGTCCAAAATGATTTCCGATCCTACGGTACGTTTGGCGCAAACCAAGCACCTATCTTGCGTCAAGATTAGCACCAGCTCCAAACGGACCATAACGAGCTTCCGCTTGAGCCTCATCACCTTCGAGTACCATTGGGTGCGTCTAAAATGATTTCTAAGCCTATGGTACACTCGGCGCAAACCGTGCACTTATCTTACACCGACACTGGCTCCCAACAGACCTAAACGAGATTCAACATGACCCACGTCACCTAGGAGTACCATCGGGTGCGTCCAAAATGATTTCCGAGCCTATGGTATGTTCGGCGCAAACCGTGCATCTATCTTGCACCGACACTGGCTCCCAACGGACCGAAACAAGACTCCACACGACCCACGTCACCTAGGAGTACCATCGGGTGTGTCCAAAACGATTTGCGAGCCTATGGTATGTTCGGCGCCAACCGTGCAACTATCTTGCACCGACACTAGCTCCCAATAGACCGAAACATGATTCCACTTGCCCACGTCACCTAGGAGTACCGTCGGGTGTGTCCAAAATGATTTCTGAGCCTATGGTATGTTCGGCGCCAACCGTGCACCTATCTTGCACCAACACTAACACTGGCTCCCAACAGACCTAAACGAGATTCCACATGACCCACGTCACCTAGGAGTACCATCAGATGTGTCCAAAATGATTTCCGAGCCAATGGTATGTTCGGCGCAAACCGTGCACCTATCTTGCACCGACACTGGCTCCCAACGGACCGAAACAAGACTCCACATGACCCACGTCACCTAGGAGTACCATTGGGTGTGTCCAAAACGATTTGCAAGCCTATGGTATGTTCGGCGCCAACCGTGCACCTATCTTGCACCGACACTGGCTCCCAACAGACCGAAATGAGATTCCACTTGTCCCACGTCACCTAGGAGTACCATCGGGTGCGTCCAAAATGATTTCCGAGCCTATGGTATGTTCGGTGCAATCCGTGCACCTATCTTGCACCGACACTGGCTCCCAACAGACTGAAATGAGATTCCACATGACCCACGTCACCTAGGAGTACTATCTGGTGCGTCCAAAACGATTTCCGATCCTACGGTACGTTTGGCCCAAACCAAGCACCTATCTTGCGTCAAGATTAGCACCAGCTCCAAACGGACCATAACGAGCTTCCGCTTGAGCCTCATCATCTTCGAGTACCATTGGGTGCGTCTAAAATGATTTCTAAGCCTATGGTACACTCGGCGCAAACCGTGCACTTATCTTGCACCGACACTGGCTTCCAACAGACCTAAACGAGATTCCACATGACCCACGTCACCTAGGAGTACCATCGGGTGCGTCCAAAATGATTTCCGAGCCTATGGTATGTTCGGCGCAAACCGTGCACCTATCTTGCACCGACACTGGCTCCCAACGGACCAAAACAAGACTCCACATGACCCACGTCACCTAGGAGTACCATTGGGTGTGTCCAAAACGATTTACGAGCCTATGGTATGTTCCACGCCAACCATGCACCTATCTTGCACCGACACTGGCTCCCAACGGACCGAAATGAGATTCCACATGACCCACATCATCTAGGAGTACCATCGGGTGCATCCAAAACGATTTCCGAGCCTATGGTATGTTCGGCGCCAACCGTGCACCTATCTTGCACCGACACTAAACTGTCTCCCAACAGACCGAAACAAGATTCCACATGACCCACGTCAACTAGGAGTACCATCGGGTGCGTCCAAAATGATTTCTGAGCCAATGGTATGTTCGGCGCAAACTGTGCACCTATCTTGCACCGACACTAGCTCCCAACGGACCGAAACAAGACTCCACATGACCCACGGCTCCTAGGAGTACCATCGGGTGTGTCCAAAATGATTTACGAGCCTGTGGTATGTTCGGCGCCAACCGTGCACCTATCTTGCACCGACACTGGCTCCCAACAAACCGAAACGAGATTCCACTTGACCCACGTCACCTAGGTGTACCATCGGGTGCGTCCAAAACGATTTCCGATCCTACGGTACGTTTGGCGCAAACCATGCACCGATCTTGCGTCAAGATTAGCACCACCTCCAAATGGACCAAAACGAGCTTCCGCTTGAGCCTCATCACCTTCGATTACCATTGGGTGCATCTAAAATGATTTCTGAGCCTATGGTACACTCGGCACAAACCATGCACCTATCTTGCACCGACACTGGCTCCCAATAGACCGAAACGAGATTCCACATGACCCATGTCACCTAGGAGTACCTTCGGGTGCATCCAAAATGATTTTCGATCCTACGGTATGTTTGACGCAAACCATGCACCTATCTTGCGTCAAGATTAGCACCACCTCCAAACGGACCAAAACGAGCTTCCGCTTGAGCCTCATCACCTTTGAGTACCATTGGGTGCGTCTAAAATGATTTCTGAGCCTATGGTACACTCGGCGCAAACCATGCACCCATCTTGCACCGACACCAACACTATCTCCAAATGAACCGAAAAGAGATTCCACATTACCCACATCACCTTGGAGTTCCATCGCACCTATCTTGCACCGACACTAGCTGCCAATAGACCAAAACAAGACTCCACATGACCCATGTCACCTAGGAGTACCATCGGGTGCGTCCAAAATGATTTACGAGCCTATGCTATGTTTCGCGCAAACCGTGCCCCTATCTTGCACCGACACTGGCTCCCAACAGACCGAAACGAGATTCCAGTTGACCCATGTCACCTAGGAGTACCATCAGGTGCGTCCAAAATGATTTTTGAGCCTATGGTATGTTTGGCGCAAACCGTGCACCTATCTTGCACTGACACTGGCTCCCAATAGACTGAAATGAGATTCCACATGACCCACATCACCTAGGAGTACCCTCGGGTGCATCCAAAATGATCTCTGAGCCTATGGTATGTTCGGCGCAATCCGTGCACCTATCTTGCACTGACACTGGCTCCCAACAGACCGAAACGACATTCCACTTGACCCACGTCACCTAGGAGTACCATCGGGTGCGTCCAAAACAATTTCTGAGCCTATGGTATGTTCAGCGCAAACCGTGCACCTATCTTGCACCGACACTGGCTCCCAACAGACCGAAACAAGATTCCACAAGACCCACATCACCTAGGAGTACCATCGGGTGCGTCCAAAATGATTTACGAGCCTATGGTATGTTCGGCGCCAACCGTGCACCTATCTTGCACCGACACTAGCTCCCAACAAACCAAAACGAGATTCCACTTGACCCACGTCACCTGGGAGTACCATCGGGTGCGTTCAAAATGATTTCTGAGCCTATGGTGTGTTCGGCGTAATCCGTGCACCTATCTTGCACCGACACTGGCTCTCAACAGACCAAAATGAGATTCCACATGACCCACGTCACCTAGGAGTACCATCGGGTGCGTCCAAAATGATTTCCGATCCTACGGTATGTTTGGCGCAAACCATGCACCTATCTTGCGTCAAGATTAGCACCACCTCCAAATGGACCAAAACGAGCTTCCGCTTGAGCCTCATCACCTTCGAGTACCATTGGGTGTGTCTAAAATGATTTCTGAGCCTATGGTACACTCGGCACAAACCGTGCACCTATCTTGCACCGAGACTGGCTCCCAACAGACCAAAACAAGATTCCACATGACCCACATCACCTAGGAGTACCATCGGGTGCGTCCAAAATGATTTCTGAGCGTATGGTATGTTCGGCGCAAATCATGCACCTATCTTGCACCGACACTGGCTCCCAATGGACTGAAACGAGACTCCACATGACCCACGTCACCTAGGAGTACCATCGGGTGTGTCTAAAACGATTTGTGAGCCTATGGTATGTTTGGCGCCAACCGTGCACCTATCTTGCACCGACATTGGCTCCCAACAGACTGAAATGAGATTCCACTTGTCCCACGTCACCTAGGAGTACCATCGGGTGCGTCCAAAATGATTTCCGAGCCTATGGTATGTTTGGCGCAATCCGTGCACCTATCTTGCAATGACACTGGCTCCCAACAGACTAAAATGAGATTCCACATGACCCACGTCACCTAGGAGTACCATCTGGTGCGTCCAAAACGATTTCCGATCCTACGGTACGTTTGGCGCAAACCAAGCACCTATCTTGCGTCAAGATTAGCACCAGCTCCAAACGGACCATAATGAGCTTCCGCTTGAGCCTCATCACCTTCGAGTACCATTGGGTGCGTCTAAAATGATTTCTAAGCCTATGGTACACTCGGCGCAAACCGTGCACTTATCTTGCACCGACACTGGCTCCCAACAGACCTAAACGAGATTCCACATGACCCACGTCACCTAGGAGTACCATTGGGTGCGTCCAAAATGATTTCCGAGCCTATGGTATGTTCGGCGCAAACCGTGCACCTATCTTGCACCGACACTGGCTCCCAACGGACCGAAACAAGACTCCACATGACCCACGTCACCTAGGAGTACCATCGGGTGTGTCCAAAACAATTTGTGAGCCTATGGTATGTTCGGCGCCAACCGTGCACCTATCTTGCACTGACACGGGCTCCCAACAGACCGAAACATGATTCCACTTGCCCACGTCACCTAGGAGTACCATCGGGTGTGTCCAAAACGATTTACGAGCCTATGGTATGTTCGGCGCCAACCGTGCACCTATCTTGCACCGACACTGGCTCCCAACGGACCGAAATGAGATTCCACATGACCCACATCATCTAGGAGTACCATCGGGTGCATCCAAAATGATTTCCGAGCCTATGGTATGTTCGGCGCCAACCGTGCACCTATCTTGCACCGACACTAAACTGTCTCCCAACAGACCGAAACAAGATTCCAAATGACCCACGTCACCTAGGAGTACCATCGGGTGCGTCCAAAATGATTTCTGAGCCAATGGTATATTCGGCGCAAACTGTGCACCCTATCTTGCACCGACACTAGCTCCCAATGGACCGAAACAAGACTCCACATGACCCACGGCTCCTAGGAGTACCATCGGGTGTGTCCAAAACGATTTACGAGCCTGTGGTATGTTCGGCACCAACCGTGCACCTATCTTGCACCGACACTGGCTCCCAACAAATCGAAACGAGATTCCACTTGACCCACGTCACCTAGGATTACCATCGGGTGTGTCCAAAATGATTTTCGTGCCTATGGTATGTTCCGCACAATCCGTGCCACCTATCTTGCACCGACACTAGCTCCCAACAGACCGAAACAAGATTCCACATGACCCACGTCACCTAGGTGTACCATCGGGTGCGTCCAAAACGATTTCCGATCCTACGGTACGTTTGGCGCAAACCATGCACCTATCTTGCATCAAGATTAGCACCACCTCCAAACGGACCAAACGAGCTTCCGCTTGAGCCTCATCACCTTCGAGTACCATTAGGTGCGTCTAAAATGATTTCTAAGCCTATGGTACACTTGGCGCAAATGGTGCACTTATCTTGCATCGACACTGGCTCCCAACAGACCTAAACGAGATTCCACATGACCCACGTCACCTAGGAGTACCATCGGGGCGTCCAAAACGATTTACGAGCCTATGGTATATTCGGCGCCAACCGTGCACCTATCTTGCACCGACACTGGCTCTCAACAAACCGAAACGAGATTCCACTTGACCCACGTCACCTGGGAGTACCATCGGGTGCGTTCAAAATGATTTCCGAGCCTATGGTATGTTCGGCGTAATCCGTGCACCTATCTTGCACCGACACTGGCTCCCAACAGACCAAAACAAGATTCCACATGACCCACGTCACCTAGGAGTACCATCAGGTGCGTCCAAAATGATTTCCGATCCTACGGTATGTTTGGCGCAAACCATGCACCTATCTTGCGTCAAGATTAGCACCACCTCCAAACGGACCAAAACGAGCTTCCGCTTGAGCCTCATCACCTTCGAGTACCATTGGGTGTGTCTAAAATGATTTCTGAGCCTATGGTACACTTGGCACAAACCATGCACCTATCTTGCACCGACACTGGCTCCCAACAGACCGAAACAAGATTCCACATGACCCACATCACCTACGAGTACCATCGGGTGCGTCCAAATGATTTTTGAGCGTATGGTATGTTCGGCGCAAATCAGCACCTATCTTGCACCGACACTGGCTCCTAATGGACTGAAACGAGACTCCACATGACCCATGTCACCTAGGAGTACCATCGGGTGTGTCTAAAACGATTTGCGAGCCTATGGTATGTTCGGCGCCAGCCGTGCACCTATCTTGCACCGACACTTGCTCCCAAAAGACCGAAATGAGATTCCACTTGTCCCACGTCACCTAGGAGTACCATCGGGTGCGTCCAAAATGATTTCCGAGCCTATGGTATGTTCGGCGCAATCCGTGCACCTAACTTGCAACGACACTGCCTCCCAACAGACTGAAATGAGATTCCACATGACCCACGTCACCTAGGAGTACCATCTGGTGCATCCAAAACGATTTCCGATCCTACGGTACGTTTGGCGCAAACCAAGCACCTATCTTGCGTCAAGATTAGCACCAGCTCCAAACGGACCATAACGAGCTTCCGCTTGAGCCTCATCACCTTCGAGTACCATTGGGTGCGTCTAAAATGATTTCTAAGCCTATGGTACACTCGGCGCAAACCGTGCACTTATCTTGCACCGACACTGGCTCCCAACAGACCTAAACGAGATTCCACATGACCCACGTCACCTAGGAGTACCATCGGGTGCGTCCAAAATGATTTCCGAGCCTATGGTATGTTCGGCGCAAACCGTGCACCTATCTTGCACCGACACTGGCTCCCAACGGACCGAAACAAGACTCCACATGACCCACGTCACCTAGGAGTACCATCGGGTGTGTCCAAAACGATTTGTGAGCCTATGGTATGTTCGGCGCCAACCGTGCACCTATCTTGCACCGACACTGGCTCCCAACAGACCGAAACATGATTCCACTTGCCCACGTCACCTAGGAGTACCATCGGGTGTGTCCAAAACAATTTACGAGCCTATGGTATGTTCAGCGCCAACCGTGCACCTATCTTGCACCGACACTGGCTCCCAACGGACCGAAATGAGATTCCACATGACCCACATCATCTAGGAGTACCATCGGGTGCATCCAAAATGATTTCTGAGCCTATGGTATGTTCGGCGCCAACCGTGCACCTATCTTGCACCGACACTGGCTCCCAACAGACCGAAACATGATTCCACTTGCCCACGTCACCTAGGAGTACCATCGGGTGTGTCCAAAACGATTTACGAGCCTATGGTATGTTTGGCGCCAACCGTACACCTATCTTGCACCGACACTGGCTCCCAACGGACCGAAATGAGATTCCACATGACCCACATCATCTAGGAGTACCATCGGGTGCATCCAAAACGATTTCTGAGCCTATGGTATGTTCGGCGCCAACCGTGCACCTATCTTGCACCGACACTAAACTGTCTCCCAACAGACCGAAACAAGATTCCACCTGACCCACGTCACCTAGGAGTACCATCGGGTGCGTCCAAAATGATTTCTGAGCCAATGGTATGTTCGGCGCAAACTGTGCACCTATCTTCCACCGACACTAGCTCCCAACGGACCGAAACAAGACTCCACATGACCCACGGCTCCTAGGAGTACCATCGGGTGTGTCCAAAATGATTTATGAGCCAGTGGTATGTTCAGCGCCAACCGTGCACCTATCTTGCACCGACACTGGCTCCCAACAAACCGAAATGAGATTCCACTTAACCCACGTCACCTAGGATTACCATCGGGTGTGTCCAAAATGATTTCCGTGCCTATGGTATGTTCCGCACAATCCGTGCACCTATCTTGCACCGACACTAGCTCCCAACAGACCGAAACGAGATTCCACATGACCCACGTCACCTAGGTGTACCATCGGGTGCGTCCAAAACGATTTCCGATCCTACGGTACGTTTGGCGCAAACCATGCACCTATCTTGCGTCAAGATTAGCACCACCTCCAAACGGACCAAAACGAGCTTCCGCTTGAGCCTCATCACCTTCGATTACCATTGGGTGCGTCTAAAATGATTTCTGAGCCTATGGTACACTCGGCACAAACCATGCACCTATCTTGCACCGACACTGGCTCCCAATAGACCGAAATGAGATTCCACATGACCCACGTCACCTAGGAGTACCATCGGGTGCATCCAAAATGATTTTCGATCCTACGGTATGTTTGGCGCAAATCATGCACCTATCTTGCGTCAAGATTAGCACCACCTCCAAACGGACCAAAACGAGCTTCCGCTTGAGCCTCATCACCTTTGAGTACCATTGGGTGCGTCTAAAATGATTTCTGAGCCTATGGTACACTCGGCGCAAACCGTGCACCTATCTTGCACCGACACCAACACTGTCTCCAAATGAACCGAAAAGAGATTCCACATTACCCACATCACCTTGGAGTTCCATCGCACCTATCTTGCACCGACACTAGCTGCCAACAGACCAAAACAAGACTCCACATGACCCACGTCACCTAGGAGTACCATCGGGTGCGTCCAAAATGATTTATGAGCCTATGGTATGTTTCGCGCAAACCGTGCCCCTATCTTGCACCGACACTGGCTAACAACAGACCGAAACGAGATTCCAGTTGACCCATGTCACCTAGGAGTACCATCAGGTGCGTCCAAAACGATTTTTGAGCCTATGGTATGTTCGGCGCAAACCGTGCACCTATCTTGCACCGACACTGGCTCCCAATAGACCGAAACGAGATTCCACATGACCCACATCACCTAGGAGTACCATCGGGTGCGTCCAAAATGATTTCCGAGCCTATTGTATGTTCGGCACAATCCGTGCACCTATCTTGCACCGACACTGGCTCCCAACAGACCGAAACGACATTCCACTTGACCCACGTCACCTAGGAGTACCATCGGGTGCGTCCAAAACGATTTCTGAGCCTATGGTATGTTCAGCGCAAACCGTGCACCTATCTTGCACCGACTCTGGCTCCCAACAGACCGAAACAAGATTCCACATGACCCACATCACCTAGGAGTACCATCGGGTGCGTCCAAAATGATTTACGAGCCTATGGTATGTTCGGCGCCAACCGTGCACCTATCTTGCACCGACACTGGCTCCCAACAAACCGAAACGAGATTCCACTTGACCCACATCACCTGGGAGTACCATCGGGTGCGTTCAAAATGATTTCCGAGCCTATGGTATGTTCGGCGTAATCCGTGCACCTATCTTGCACCGACACTGGCTCCCAACAGACCAAAACGAGATTCCACATGACCCACGTCACCTAGGAGTACCATCGGGTGCGTCCAAAATGATTTCCGATCCTACGGTATGTTTGGCGCAAACCATGCACCTATCTTGCGTCAAGATTAGCACCACCTCCAAACGGACCAAAACGAGCTTCCACTTGAGCCTCATCACCTTCGATTACCATTGGGTGCGTCTAAAATGATTTCTGAGCCTATGGTACACTCGGCACAAACCATGCACCTATCTTGCACCGACACTGGCTCCCAATAGACCGAAATGAGATTCCACATGACCCACGTCACCTAGGAGTACCATCGGGTGCATCCAAAACGATTTTCGATCCTACGGTATGTTTGGCGCAAACCATGCACCTATCTTGCGTCAAGATTAGCACCACCTCCAAACGGACCAAAATGAGCTTCCGCTTGAGCCTCATCACCTTTGAGTACCATTGGGTGCGTCTAAAATGATTTCTGAGCCTATGGTACACTCGGCGCAAACCGTGCACCTATCTTGCACCGACACCAACACTGTCTCCAAATGAACCGAAAAGAGATTCCACATTACCCACATCACCTTGGAGTTCCATCGCACCTATCTTGCACCGACACTAGCTGCCAACAGACCAAAAAAGACTCCACATGACCCACGTCACCTAGGAGTACCATCGGGTGCGTCCAAAATGATTTACGAGCCTATGCTATGTTTCGCGCAAACCATGCCCCTATCTTGCACCGACACTGGCTCCCAACAGACCGAAACGAGATTCCAGTTGACCCATGTCACCTAGGAGTACCATCAGGTGCGTCCAAAATGATTTTTGAGCCTATGGTATGTTCGGCGCAAACCGTGCACCTATCTTTCACCGACACTGGCTCCCAACAGACCGAAACGACATTCCACTTGACCCACGTCACCTAGGAGTACCATCGGGTGCGTCCAAAATGATTTCTGAGCCTATGGTATGTTCAGCGCAAACCATGCACCTATCTTGCACCGACTCTGGCTCCCAACAGACCGAAACAAGATTCCACATGACCCACATCACCTAGGAGTACCATCGGGTGCGTCCAAAACGATTTACGAGCCTATGGTATGTTCGGCGCCAACCGTGCACCTATCTTGCACCGACACTGGCTCCCAACAAACCGAAACGAGATTCCACTTGACCCACGTCACCTGGGAGTACCATCGGGTGCGTTCAAAATGATTTCCGAGCCTATGGTATGTTCGGCGTAATCCGTGCACCTATCTTGCACCGACACTGGCTCCCAACAGACCAAAACGAGATTCCACATGACCCACGTCACCTAGGAGTACCATCGGGTGCGTCCAAAATGATTTCCGATCCTACGGTATGTTTGGCGCAAACCATGCACCTATCTTGCGTCAAGATTAGCACCACCTCCAAACGGACCAAAACGAGCTTCCGCTTGAGCCTCATCACCTTCGAGTACCATTGGGTGTGTCTAAAATGATTTCTGAGCCTATGGTACACTCGGCACAAACCGTGCACCTATCTTGCACCGACACTGGCTCCCAACAGACCGAAACAAGATTCCACATGACCCACATCACCTAGGAGTACCATCGGGTGCGTCCAAAACGATTTCTGAGCGTATGGTATGTTCGGCGCATATCATGCACCTATCTTGCACCGACACTGGCTCCCAATGGACTAAAACGAGACTCCACATGACCCACGTCACCTAGGAGTACCATCGGGTGTGTCCAAAATGATTTGCGAGCCTATGGTATGTTCGGCGCCAACCGTGCACCTATCTTGCACCGACACTGGCTCCCAACAGACTGAAATGAGATTCCACTTGTCCCACGTCACCTAGGAGTACCATCGGGTGCGTCCAAAATGATTTCCGAGCCTATGGTATGTTCGGCGCAATCCGTGCACCTATCTTGCAACGACACTGGCTCCCAACAGACTGAAATGAGATTCCACATGACCCACGTCACCTAGGAGTACCATCTGGTGCGTCCAAAACAATTTCCGATCCTACGGTACGTTTGGCGCAAACCAAGCACCTATCTTGCGTCAAGATTAGCACCAGCTCCAAACGGACCATAACGAGCTTCCGCTTGAGCCTCATCACCTTCGAGTACCATTGGGTGCGTCTAAAATGATTTCTAAGCCTATGGTACACTCGGCGCAAACCGTGCACTTATCTTGCACCGACACTGGCTCCCAACAGACCTAAACGAGATTCCACATGACCCACGTCACCTAGGAGTACCATCGGGTGCGTCCAAAATGATTTCTGAGCCTATGGTATGTTCGGCGCAAACCGTGCACCTATCTTGCACCGACACTGGCTCCCAACGGACCGAAACAAGACTCCACATGACCCACGTCACCTAGGAGTACCATCGGGTGTGTCCAAAACGATTTGTGAGCCTATGGTATGTTCGGCGCCAACCGTGCACCTATCTTGCACCGACACTGGCTCCCAACAAACCGAAACGAGATTCCACTTGACCCACATCACCTGGGAGTACCATCGGGTGCGTTCAAAATGATTTCCGAGCCTATGGTATGTTCGGCGTAATCCGTGCACCTATCTTGCACCGACACTGGCTCCCAACAGACCAAAACGAGATTCCACATGACCCACGTCACCTAGGAGTACCATCGGGTGCGTCCAAAATGATTTCCGATCCTACGGTATGTTTGGCGCAAACCATGCACCTATCTTGCGTCAAGATTAGCACCACCTCCAAATGGACCAAAACAAGCTTCCGCTTGAGCCTCATCACCTTCGAGTACCATTGGGTGTGTCTAAAATGATTTCTGAGCCTATGGTACACTCGGCACAAACCGTGCACCTATCTTGCACCGACACTGGCTCCCAACAGACCAAAACAAGATTCCACATGACCCACATCACCTAGGAGTACCATCGGGTGCGTCCAAAATGATTTCTGAGCGTATGGTATGTTCGGCGCATATCATGCACCTATCTTGCACCGACACTGGCTCCCAATGGACTAAAACGAGACTCCACATGACCCACGTCACCTAGGAGTACCATCGGGTGTGTCCAAAATGATTTGCGAGCCTATGGTATGTTCGGCGCCAACCGTGCACCTATCTTGCACCGACACTGGCTCCCAACAGACCGAAATGAGATTCCACTTGTCCCACATCACCTAGGAGTACCATCGGGTGCGTCCAAAATGATTTCCGAGCCTATGGTATGTTCGGCGCAATCCGTGCACCTATCTTGCAACGACACTGGCTCCCAACAGACCGAAACGAGATTCCACATGACCCACGTCACCTAGGTGTACCATCGGGTGCGTCCAAAACGATTTGTGATCCTCCGGTATGTTTGGCGCAAACCATGCACCTATCTTGTGTCAAGATTAGCACCACCTCCAAACGGACCAAAACGAGCTTCCGCTTGAGCATCATCACCTTCGAGTACCATTGGGTGCGTCTAAAATGATTTCTGAGCCTATGGTACACTCGGCACAAACCATGCACCTATCTTGGACCGACACTAGCTCCCAATAGACCGAAACGAGATTCCATATGACCCACGTCACCTAGGAGTACCATCGGGTGCGTCCAAAACGATTTCTGATCCTACGGTATGTTTGGCGCAAACCATGCACCTATCTTGCGTCAAGATTAGCACCACCTCCAAACGGACCAAAACGAGCTTCCGCTTGAGCCTCATAACCTTCGAGTACCATTGGGTGCGTCTAAAATGATTTCTGAGACTATGGTACACTCGGCGCAAACCGTGCACCTATCTTGCACTGACACCAACACTGTCTCCAAATGAACCGAAAAGAGATTCCACATTACCCACATCACCTTGGAGTTCCATCGCACCTATCTTGCACCGACACTAGCTGCCAACAGACCAAAACAAGACTCCACATGACCCACGTCACCTAGGAGTACCATCGGGTGCGTCCAAAATGATTTACGAGCCTATGGTATGTTTCGCGCAAACCGTGCCCCTATCTTGCACCGACACTAGCTCCCAACAGACCGAAACGAGATTCTACTTGACCCACGTCACCTAGGAGTACCATCAGGTGCGTCCAAAATGATTTCTGAGCCTATGGTATGTTCGGCGCAAACCGTGCACCTATGTTGCACCGACACTGGCTCCCAATAGATCGAAACGAGATTCCACATGACCCACATCACCTAGGTGATGAGGACATCCCTTCCATTGATACAACCACACCTGCTGCACAACAAGGTCCGATGACAAGAGCTCGAGCACGACAACTTAATTATCAGGTAAAGTCGTTCATCGCTGTTCATACAAACTCGTCTCAGAATTGGATGCTACTAAATCATGGTGATGATTGTCTTATTCTTAGGAATGTTGGTCAAGACTCCATTGCCTCATGTTTAGACCCCATGATGAGGATGGAGCAGCCGAACAAGTGGGAATCATTATTAATGGGGCGCACAGCTCATCTCGAGACAGCAGGGGACACTCCATCAAAAGTACCATAACTCCTTGATACAAGATCCAATGAAGCTGGTTTTTGACTTGTTGGAAAGAGCGCGTCGTCCTCTTTCACATGGGTCCAACCCCACTATCAGAATCTACCGAAGCTGTGTGCAGCAAGCCAAAGGACGCAGAGACCTACAGCTTGGGCCTGGGCCTTGTACTAACTACAACCCTTTGAGGGACGCCCAGATTAGGGTTTCCCACTCCCCCTTGTGCTCTCCTCCTTATAAATAGAGCCAGCAGCCATCAGAATGAGGGTGGGTTTTGTTTAGATGCAAGATAGCTGCTGCTTCTTCCTTGTAAACGCGTGTGTCGGCTAGACCACCCGATTTGCTTGTTTCAAGACCCCAACTTGTGATTCAGATTCAGCCTTTGGCTTAAATCCGTGAGTTATTTGCTTGTTCATCTTGTTCTTGCTTGTTCTCGGTTGCTTGCAGGTTCTTGGTGTTCTTGGCACGGCAAGAACATCACAATCGGAGCCGGTGTACCTGTTGCTAAGGCGCAACAACCTTGTGGTCGTTGTAGTCGGACAGCCAACGTCGAATCCACCCCAAATTGAGTTTATCCACACTCACCAAAAGATCAGGAACAACCCCTAGTCCCATCATGTGGTAATCAGAGCAAGGTTCTTTGGTGAGTGATTTACCGTTCATTACTTTACCTATAGTCCAGAAATATAAAAATAGGATAGAACTGAAATTCCAAACACAAGTTTGAGCCTTGCTGATCTGCTTAGTTCTTTGCTTGTTGAGTTTGTGCTTTACATTGTGGTGTCAAGTGCTGGTTCTTAGGTTCTAATCCTTTAGAGTTTCGAGTTCTTGTCACGTTTTAGTCACCACACAATCCGCTGTTGCCTCCCCCCCCCCACTTCAGCCGCTGCTCTCTCCACCTTTTCGCTGAAACCCTCACCACCATCACCTTTAGCCGCGCCTACACAAACACTACCTTATGCACCTGTCCTTTTGGTGCAAATCTGAGTACACTCAGTTCTAAAAATAAGAGAGTTCAAATTGCATATTTGTACTACTTGTTGCAATCCTTATCCCTAGTAAAAGAAAGTCTATGCTACTTGCTGCATTCTTGTTATAATCATATTGCAAAAGTTTAGTTTGTGCGCTACTTGTCGAAAAGAAAAGAAAAGAAAAGAAAAGAAAAGAAAATAGAAAAGAAAAAGAAAGGAAAAGGAGGAAAGAAAGAAAGAAAAAAAGAAGGGTTAAGTTGATGCTATTTACTCTCATCATTTCCATTGTTTGCTACTGTCCGGTGACAACATTTGTGTCTAGGCTCGCGTCTCTAGCACGGGTTAGCCTAGGACCAGCACGATACTATCTTTGAACACTTATTCAACTTGCATTGACTAATGTGGTTCCAGTTGTACCTTGATTTTTTAAGCCACCTACAGCTCCACAAATTATCTACAACGTCATAGGGTTCTACTTGCTACTACTTGTGTTGTTCTTGTCGTCGCCAACACCATCTGCATAGCAAGGTAAGGACATGTAAGAACTCGGTTGCACATGCTGAGAGAATGAAAATTGTTGCCACCTAATTCAGTTAGTTGGTAGGACATATTTTCTTGTGATTCCCTTGCTACATACTAACCATGGCAGGAGAAGGTGAAAGGACCCCTCCACAATCACCTCGATCAAAAGCCTTGCTGCAACACTTTGAACGCAAAGTGAGGCTCCATGCTGAACACCTTGATGAGGATGTTCGTGTCACCAATGAGCGCCTTGGTCAATTGGAGACGGCTCAGATTGAGACCAACACCAAGTTGGCTTCCTTGGAAGGCACTCTTGGTTCTGTTAATACATCTCTTGTAGGTGTCTTGGAGCAATTGGAGAGGATGGAACAGAATCGCTGTGATGGTTTCGAACGACGCAATCACAACAACAACAACACCATGGGCAGTGCTGCTGGTCATGATGAAGAAGAATATGCAGCGGACACTGAGCTTGATGAGGAGCTGAATGGTCATCGACGCATCAAACAACATCACCGCCGCCATGAGACAGGTCCTCGCCGACCACGGCAAGAGGTACGTGCCGATGACTCATTTGGCAAGATTAAATTCACCATACCTGCTTTTGATGGGAGGTATAATCCTGATATGTACCTTAGTTGGGAATTAGCTGTTGATCAGAAATTTACTTGCCATGATTTCCCTGAGGACAAACGTGTTAGGGCTACAACTAGTGAGTTTACTGACTTTGCCTCTGTTTGGTGGTCTGAATACCATCGTAAGAACCCAAATAACACACCAACTTGGGATGCTTTGAAACGGGTCATGCGGACCAGATTTGTTCCTTCTTATTATGCCCGTGATCTTTTACATAAGTTGCAACAATTGAGGCAAGGATCCAAATCTGTAGAAGAGTACTATCAAGAGCTACAAATGGGTATGCTTCGTTGCGGGCTAGAGGAAAATGAGGATGGTGCCATAGCTAGATTTATGGGTGGGCTGAACCGGGAGATTCAGGACATTCTAGCTTATAAGGAATATAATTCTGTCAATCGTTTATTTCACCTTGCTTGTAAAGCTGAACGAGAAGTGCAGGGACGACGAGCTAGCATGAGGGCTAACATTCCTGCAGGTCGTGCTAGCCCGTGGACACCCTCCAATGCTGCTGCACCGTCAACGCATGCACCCCCACAATCTTCCTCGACCATCAAGCCACGCTCCTCTACAACAAATTCTGTACTATGCCCAAGTGAACCAACTAGAGGAGCAACGGCTACATCTGCTAAGAGTTCATCCTCGGTGGTATCCACGGGGAGAACAAGGGATATTCAGTGCCTACGCTGCAAAGGATATGGCCACATACGCAAGGACTGCCCAAGCACACGTGTGATGATTGTGCGAGCTGATGGTGGGTATTCCTCTGCTAGTGATTTTGATGAAGAAACATATGCTTTGCTTGCTGCTAACAATGTAGCGGAAGGAGATGATTTCCAACAAGACGAAGAGCACATTAGGGCTGAAGCTGCTGAGCACTATGAGAGCCTCATGGTGCAGCGGGTGCTAAGTGCCCAAATGGAGAGGGCTGAACAAAATCAGCGCCACACTTTGTTTCAAACCAAGTGTGTGATCAAGGAACGCTCTTGCCGTGTGATCATAGATGGAGGAAGCTGCAACAACTTGGCAAGTGCTGAAATGGTGGAGAAGCTTTCATTGAGCACAAAACCACACCCGCAGCCTTACTACATTCAGTGGCTTAACAGCAGCGGCAAGGTGAAGGTAACCCGATTGGTAAGGGTAGAGTTTGCCATTGGTTCTTATCATGATTCCATTGACTACGATGTTGTGCCTATGCAAGCATGCTCTATGTTGTTAGGTAGACCATGGCAGTTTGATAAAGATTCCTTGCACTCTGGTAAAACAAATCAATACTCTTTTGTGCATAATGACAAGAAGATTGTGTTGCACCCCATGTCCCCTGAGTCTATTCTAAGAGATGAACTTGCTAGATCTAGCAAACTTAAGAATCAGGCTGTTGCTAGTGAAAATCAGATTGTCGCTAATGAACTTGAGAAACATAAGAAGAAGTCTAGCAAATCTGTTCATCATAATAAAAATGAGATCAAGCTGAAAGGCTCTTGTTACTTTGCCACCAAATTTGATTTGGATGAGATTGATGCTAGTACTACTGTTTGCTATGCTTTTGGTTTGCAAAGAAACTTTATTTTCACTCGAAAGATACATCTATTTCTTTGCCTCCTGCTATCACTAATCTTTTGCAGGAGTATGCCAATGTTTTTCCAAAGGAGGTACCACCGAGGGCTGCCACCAATTCGAGGGATTGAACACCAGATTGACCTCATCCCTGGGGCTTCCTTGCCTAATCATGCGCCGTATAGGACCAACCCGGACGAGACAAAAGAGATTCAGAGACAAGTACAAGAATTGCTCAATAAAGGTTATGTGCGTGAGTCTCTTAGCCCTTGTGCCGTTCCCGTGCTTTTAGTTCCTAAGAAGGATGGATCATGGCGCATGTGTGTTGATTGTAGAGCGATAAACAACATCACAATCAGATATCGTCATCCTATTCCAAGGTTAGATGATATGCTTGATGAATTGAGTGGCTCAATTGTGTTCTCTAAAATTGATTTGCGTAGTGGTTACCACCAGATTCGTATGAAGCTAGGAGATGAATGGAAAACAAGCGTTTAAAACTAAGTTTGGTTTATATGAATGGCTTGTCATGCCCTTTGGATTGACTAATGCACCCAGCACTTTCATGAGATTAATGAACGAGGTTTTACGCTCTTTTATTGGCAGATTTGTAGTGGTATACTTTGATGACATCTTGATATATAGTAGATCATTAGAGGAACATCTTGATCATTTGCGTGCCATTTTCAATGCTCTTCGGGATGCACACTTGTTTGGCAATCTTGAGAAGTGCACCTTTTGCACAGATCGAGTCTCTTTTCTTGGATATGTTGTGACACCGCAGGGAATCGAAGTTGATCAAGCCAAGGTTGAGGCCATACACAGCTGGCCTGTTCCCTGCACGGTCACACAAGTGCGGAGTTTTCTAGGACTTGCTGGTTTCTACCGTCGATTTGTGAAGGACTTCAGCACCATTGCAGCCCCGCTGCATGAACTCACCAAGAAGGGTGCAACCTTCACTTGGGCTGCAGCCCAACAGGATGCTTTCAACACGCTCAAAGATAAGTTAACTCATGCACCTTTACTCCAACTTCCTGATTTCAACAAAACCTTTGAGCTTGAATGTGATGCTAGTGGAATTGGGTTGGGTGGTGTGCTGTTACAAGAGGGAAAACCTGTGGCAGTATTTCAGTGAAAAGTTGAGTGGCCCTAGTTTGAACTATTCTACTTATGATAAGGAATTGCTTGCTCTAGTTCGGACTTTGGAAACATGGCAGCATTATTTGTGGCCCAAAGAGTTTGTCATACATTCTGATCATGAATCATTGAAACACATCCGTAGTCAAGCAAAACTGAACCGTAGACATGCCAAGTGGGTTGAATTCATCGAGTCCTTTCCTTATGTCATCAAACACAAAAAGGGGAAGGAAAATATAATTGCTGATGCTTTGTCTAGACGTTACAACATGCTTTCACAACTTGACTTTAAAATCTTTGGTTTGGAAACTATTAAGGAACAATATGCACATGACAATGATTTCAAAGATGTATTGCTGAATTGCCAAGAGGGGAAAACATGGAACAGATTCGTCCTCACCGACTGGGTTTGTCTTTAGAGCTAACAAGCTATGCATTCCAGCTAGCTCCGTGCGTTTGTTATTGTTGCAGGAAGCGCATGGAGGAGGACTCATGGGACATTTTGGTGTGAAAAAGACAGTGGACATCCTTGCTGGTCATTTCTTTTGGCCCAAGATGAGGAGAGACGTGGAGAGGTTCAGTTGCTCGCTGCACAACATGCCAGAAAGCTAAGTCACACCTTAATCCTCATGGTTTATACATGCCTCTTCCTGTTCCAAGTGCACCATGGGAAGATATTTCAATGGACTTTGTTTTAGGACTGCCTAGAACAAAGAAGGGGAGGGATAGTGTGTTTGTTGTTGTGGACAGATTTTCTAAAATGGCACATTTCATACCATGTCATAAGAGCGATGATGCTACACATGTTGCTGATTTGTTCTTTCGTGAGATTGTTCGATTGCACGGTGTGCCTAACACCATTGTTTCTGATCAGGGATGCAAAATTTCTTAGTCATTTTTGGAGAACTTTGTGGGCTAAGCTAGGGACTAAGCTTTTATTTTCCACTACTTGTCATCCCCAAACTGATGGACAAACTGAGGTTGTCAATAGAACATTATCTACTTTGCTTAGGGCTGTTTTGAAAAAGAACATAAAAATGTGGGAAGAGTGCTTGCCTCATGTTGAGTTTGCTTATAATCGTTCACAGCATTCTACCACTAAGAAAAGCCCTTTTGAGATAGTTTATGGGTTTGTGCCACGTGCTCCTATTGATTTGTTACCTCTTCCTGACCTCGGAGCGAGTGAACTTTGATGCTAAACAACAGTGCTGAACTGATCTTAAAATTGCATGAAACCACTAAAGAGAAAATAGAGTGCATGAATGCAAAGTATAAACTAGCTGGTAGCAAAGGGAAGAAACATGTCATTTTTGAACCTGGTGATCTAGTTTGGCTCCATTTGAGAAAAGATAGGTTCCCTGATTTGCGAAAGTCTAAGTTGCTGCCTAGAGCCGATGGTCCTTTTAAAGTGTTAGAAAGGATTAATGATAATGCGTACAAACTTGAGCTACCTGCAGCTTTTGGGGTTAGCCCCACATTTAACATTGCAGATTTGAAGCCATATTTGGGAGAAGAGGATGAACTAGAGTCGAGGACGACTCAAATGCAAGAAGGGGAGGATGATGAGGACATCCCTTCCATTGATACAACCACACCTGCTGCACAACAAGGTCCGATGACAAGAGCTCGAGCACGACAACTTAATTATCAGGTAAAGTCGTTCCTCGCTGTTCATACAAACTCGTCTCAGAATTGGATGCTACTAAATCATGGTGATGATTGTCTTATTCTTAGGAATGTTGGTCAAGACTCCATTGCCTCATGTTTAGACCCCATGATGAGGATGGAGCAGCCGAACAAGTGGGAATCATCATTAATGGGGCACACAGCTCATCTCGAGACAGCAGGGGACACTCCATCAAAAGTACCATAACTCCTTGATACGAGATCCAATGAAGCTGGTTTTTGACTTGTTGGAAAGAGCGCGTCGTCCTCTTTCACATGGGTCCAACCCCACTATCAGAATCTACCGAAGCTGTGTGCAGCAAGCCAAAGGACGCAGAGACCTACAGCTTGGGCCTGGGCCTTGTACTAACTACAACCCTTTGAGGGACGCCCAGATTAGGGTTTCCCACTCCCCCTTGTGCTCTCCTCCTTATAAATAGAGCCAGCAGCCATCAGAATGAGGGTGGGTTTTGTTTAGATGCAAGATAGCTGCTGCTTCTTCCTTGTAAACGCGTGTGTCGGCTAGACCACCCGATTTGCTTGTTTCAAGACCCCAACTTGTGATTCAGATTCAGCCTTTGGCTTAAATCCGTGAGTTATTTGCTTGTTCATCTTGTTCTTGCTTGTTCTCGGTTGCTTGCAGGTTCTTGGTGTTCTTGGCACAGCAAGAACATCACAATCGGAGCCGGTGTACCTGTTGCTAAGGCGCAACAACCTTGTGGTCGTTGTAGTCGGACAGCTAACGTTGAATCCACCCCAAATCGAGTTTATCCACACTCACCAAAAGATCAGGAACAACCCCTAGTCCCATCACTAGGAGTACCATCGGGTCCGTCCAAAACGATTTCCGAGCCTATGGTATGTTCGGCGCAAACCGTGCACCTATCTTGCACTGACACTAAACTGTCTCCCAACAGACCGAAACAAGATTCCACATGACCCACGTCACCTAGGAGTACCATCGGGTGCGTCCAAAATGATTTCCGAGCCAATGGTATGTTCGGCGCAAACCGTGCACCTATCTTGCACCGACACTGGCTCCCAACAGACCGAAACAAGATTCCACATGACGCACATCACCTAGGAGTACCATCGGGTGCGTCCAAAACGATTTACGAGCCTATGGTATGTTCGGCGCCAACTGTGCACCTATCTTGCACCGACACTGGCTCCCAACAAACCGAAACAAGATTCCACTTGACCCACTCACCTAGGAGTACCATCAAGTGCGTTCAAAATGATTTCCGAGCCTATGGTATGTTCGGCGTAATCCGTGCACCTATCTTGCACCGACACTGGCTCCCAACAGACCGAAACGAGATTCCACATGACCCACGTCACCTAGGAGTACCATCGGGTGCGTCCAAAACAATTTCTGATCCTCCGGTATGTTTGGCGCAAACCATGCACCTATCTTGTGTCAAGATTAGCACCACCTCCAAACGAACCAAAACGAGCTTCCGCTTGAGCATCATCACCTTCGAGTACCATTGGGTGCGTCTAAAATGATTTCTGAGCCTATGGTACACTCGGCACAAACCATGCACCTATCTTGGACCGACACTGGCTCCCAATAGACCGAAACGAGATTCCACATGACCCATGTCACCTAGGAGTACCATCGGGTGCGTCCAAAACGATTTCTGATCCTACGGTATGTTTGGCGCAAACCATGCACCTATCTTGCGTCAAGATTAGCACCACCTCCAAACGGACCAAAACGAGCTTCCGCTTGAGCCTCATCACCTTCGAGTACCATTGGGTGCGTCTAAAATGATTTCTGAGCCTATGGTACACTCGGCGCAAACCGTGCACCTATCTTGCACCGACACCAACACTGTCTCCAAATGAACTGAAAAGAGATTCCACATTACCCACATCACCTTGGAGTTCCATCGCACCTATCTTGCACCGACACTAGCTGCCAATAGACCAAAACAAGACTCCACATGACCCACGTCACCTAGGAGTACCATCGGGTGCGTCCAAAATGATTTACGAGCCTATGGTATGTTTCGCGCAAACCGTGCCCCTATCTTGCACCGACACTAGCTCCCAACAGACCAAAATGAGATTCCACTTGACCCACGTCACCTAGGAGTACCATCGGGTGCGTCCAAAATGATTTCTGAGCCTATGGTATGTTCGGCGCAAACCGTGCACCTATCTTGCACCGACACTGGCTCCCAATAGATCGAAACGAGATTCCACATGACCCACATCACCTAGGAGTACCATCGGGTGCGTCCAAAACGATTTCCGAGCCTATGGTATGTTTGGCGCAAACCGTGCACCTATCTTGCACCGACACTAAACTGTCTCCCAACAGACCGAAACAAGATTCCACATGACCCACGTCACCTAGGAGTACCATCGGGTGCGTCCAAAATGATTTCCGAGCCAATGGTATGTTCGGCGCAAACCGTGCACCTATCTTGCACCGACACTGGCTCCCAATAGACCGAAACAAGATTCCACATGACGCACATCACCTAGGAGTACCATCGGGTGCGTCCAAAATGATTTACGAGCCTATGGTATGTTCGGCGCCAACCGTGCACCTATCTTGCACCAACACTGGCTCCCAACAAACCGAAACGAGATTCCACTTGACCCACGTCACCTAGGAGTACCATCAAGTGCGTTCAAAATGATTTCCGAGCCTATGGTATGTTCGGCGTAATCCGTGCACCTTTCTTGCACCGACACTGGCTCCCAACAGATCGAAACGAGATTCCACATGACCCACGTCACCTTGGAGTACCATCGGGTGCGTCCAAAACGGTTTCCGATCCTACGGTATGTTTGGCGCAAACCATGCACCTATCTTGCATCAAGATTAGCACCACCTCCAAACGGACCAAAACGAGCTTCCGCTTGAGCCTCATCACCTTCGAGTACCATTGGGTGTGTCTAAAATGATTTCTGAGCCTATGGTACACTCGGCACAAACCGTGCACCTATCTTGCACCGACACTAGCTCCCAACAGACCGAAACGAGATTCCACATGACCCACGTCACCTAGGAGTACCATCGGGTGCGTCCAAAACGATTTCCGAGCGTATGGTATGTTCGGCGCAAATCGTGCACCTATCTTGCACCGACACTGGCTCCCAATGGACTGAAACGAGACTCCACATGACCCACGTCACCTAGGAGTACCATCGGGTGTGTCCAAAATGATTTGCGAGCCTATGGTATGTTCGGCGCCAACCGTGCACCTATCTTGCACCGACACTGGCTCCCAACAGACCGAAATGAGATTCCACTTGACCCACGTCACCTAGGAGTACCATCAAGTGCGTTCAAAATGATTTCCGAGCCTATGGTATGTTCGGCGTAATCCGTGCACCTATCTTGCACCGACACTGGCTCCCAACAGACTGAAACGAGATTCCACATGACCCACGTCACCTAGGAGTACCATCGGGTGCGTCCAAAACGATTTCCGATCCTACGGTATGTTTGGCGCAAACCATGCACCTATCTTGCGTCAAGATTAGCACCACCTCCAAACGGACCAAAACGAGCTTCCGCTTGAGCCTCATCACCTCCGAGTACCATTGGGTGTGTCTAAAATGATTTCTGAGCCTATGGTACACTCGGCACAAACCGTGCACCTATCTTGCACCGACACTGGCTCCCAACAGACCGAAACGAGATTCCACATGACCCACGTCACCTAGGAGTACCATCGGGTGCGTCCAAAATGATTTCCGATCCTACAGTATGTTTGGCGCAAACCATGCACCTATCTTGCGTCAAGATTAGCACCACCTCCAAACGGACCAAAACAAGCTTCCGCTTGAGCCTCATCACCTCCGAGTACCATTGGGTGTGTCTAAAATGATTTCTGAGCCTATGGTACACTCAGCACAAACTGTGCACCTATCTTGCACCGACACTGGCTCCCAACAGACCGAAACGAGATTCCACATGACCCACTGATGAGGACATCAACACCGATCATACATCCATGCCGTCCACGCCGACACCTGCTGGTCCTATTACCCGTGCTCGTACTCGAACACTTAATCATCAAGTGAGTTCCTTCTTGAGCTCTTGTCCATCCTGTTTAGATCTTGGAGACACGTGCACTCTTGTTTTGATTAGGAATCAAGGAGAAGACCGAAAGGGAAAAGGACTCGCGTAGGCTGGATTCGGACTGCAGCACACCTCCAACTTGCGACGGTCGCCACGGTTACATACAGAGTCGGATTGGGGTGATTCTGGACTTGTTGGAAAGCTAATAAAGTCTACTTTCATACGGATCTGACCTCATACTCATACCTGCTCATAAACGGCGTCAACAGCCCAAAAATCACCGAGAGGTCTATTCTGTCCAGGGTGCTGCGCCACCTTAAGTTAGCCCAATGGGCTTGTATCGTTTAGAGTCCAGTAGGGACACGTCCTAGGGTTGGAGCATGACCCAAACTCTCTTGTGGTCGTCCTCCACACGTCATATACCCCTTAGCCGCCACCAGGAACACTTGGGTTTTGTTTAGATCAAGTTTAGCCTTTGCTACTTGCTTGTAGGCGTGCGTGCTGATCCAGCCGCCCGTCTCCTTGTCTTTGGAACCCCACTCAAAATAAGATTCAGTTTGAGGCTTTCAATTCCATCTTGCAAATTCAGTGCTTGTTTCCTTGTTCTTGCTAGTTCTTCGATTGCTTGCAGGACGGGAGCCCTAGTGGCTGGTTGTCGCGCTCCACAAGATCGTGACGGCCTTTGGAGGTGGTGTATCGGTTGCTAAGGCGCGGTCTTGGAAGGCTGTAGTCGGGCCGTGAACGTCATCTCCATCCACCAAATCGAGTGATCTCACGCCTCTCATCGAAAGATCGTCCATAAACCCTAGCGGGTTCATATCACCCACGTCACCTAGGAGTACCATCGGGTGCGTCCAAAATGATTTCCGAGCGTATGGTATGTTCGGTGCAAATCGTGCACCTATCTTGCACCGACACTGGCTCCCAATGGACTGAAACGAGACTCCACATGACCCACGTCACCTAGGAGTACCATCGGGTGTGTCCAAAACGATTTGCGAGCCTATGGTATGTTTGGAGCCAACCGTGCACCTATCTTGCACCGACGTTGGCTCCCAACAGACCGAAATGAGATTCCACTTGACCCACGTCACCTAGGAGTACCATCGGGTGCGTCCAAAATGATTTCTGAGCCTATGGTATGTTCGGCGCAAACCGTGCACCTATCTTGCACCGACACTGGCTCCCAATAGATCGAAATGAGATTCCACATGACCCACATCACCTAGGAGTACCATCGGGTGTGTCCAAAACAATTTCCGAGCCTATGGTATGTTCGGCGCAAACCGTGCACCTATCTTGCACGGACACTAAACTGTCTCCCAACAGACCGAAACAAGATTCCACATGACCCACGTCACCTAGGAGTACCATCGGGTGCGTCCAAAATGATTTCTGAGCCAATGGTATGTTCGGCGCAATCCGTGCACCTATCTTGCACCGAGACTGGCTCCCAACAGACTGAAATGAGATTCCACATCACCCACGTCACCTAGGAGTACCATCTGGTGCGTCCAAAATGATTTCCGATCCTACGGTACATTTGGCGCAAACCATGCACCTATCTTGCGTCAAGATTAGCACCAGCTCCAAACGGACCATAACGAGCTTCCGCTTGAGCCTCATCACTTTCGAGTACCATCGGGTGCGTCCAAAACGATTTCCGAGCGTATGGTATGTTCGGCGCAAACCGTGCACCTATCTTGCACCAACACTGGCTCCCAATGGACCGAAACGAGACTCCACATGACCCACGTCACCTAGGAGTACCATCGGGTGTGTCCAAAATGATTTGCGAGCCTATGGTATGTTCGGCGCCAATCACGCACCTATCTTGCACCGACACTGGCTCCCAACAGACTGAAACGAGATTCCACTTGATCCACGTCACCTAGGAGTACCATCGGGTGCGTCCAAAATGATTTCTGAGCCTATGGTATGTTCGGCGCCAACCATGCACCTATCTTGCACCGAGACTGGCTCCCAACAGACTAAAATGAGATTCCACATGACCCACGTCACCTAGGAGTACCATCGGGTGCGTTCAAAATGATTTCCGAGCCTATGGTATGTTCGGCGTAATTCGTGCACCTATCTTGCACTGACACTAGCTCCCAATAGACTAAAATGAGATTCCACATGACCCACGTCACCTAGGAGTACCATCGGGTGCGTCCAAAATGATTTCCGATCCTACAGTATGTTTGGCGCAAACCATGCACCTATCTTGCGTCAAGATTAGCACCACCTCCAAACGGACCAAAATGAGCTTCCGCTTGAGCCTCATCACCTTCGAGTACCATTGGGTGCGTCTAAAATGATTTCTGAGCCTATGGTACACTCGGCGCAAACCATGCACTTATCTTGCACCGACACTGGCTCCCAGCAGACCGAAACAAGATTCCACTTGCCCACGTCACCTAGGAGTACCATCGGGTGTGTCCAAAATGATTTCTGAGCCTATGGTATGTTCGGCGCCAACCGTGCACCTATCTTGCACCGACACTAACACTGTCTCCCAACAGACCAAAACAAGATTCCACATGACCCACGTCACCTAGGAGTACCATCGGGTGCATCCAAAATGATTTCCGAGCCTATGGTATGTTCGGCGCAAACCGTGCACCTATCTTGCACCGACACTGGCTCCCAATGGATCGAAACAAGACTCCACATGACCCACGTCACCTAGGAGTACCATCGGGTGTGTCCAAAACAATTTGCAAGCCTATGGTATGTTCGGCGCCAACCGTGCACCTATCTTGCACCAACACTGGCTCCCAACAGACCGAAACGAGATTCCACTTGACCCACGTCACCTAGGAGTACCATCGGGTGTGTCCAAAATGATTTCTGAGCCTATGGTATGTTCGGCGCCAACTGTGCACCTATCTTGCACCGACACTGGCTCCCAATAGATCGAAATGAGATTCCACATGACCCACATCACCTAGGAGTACCATCGGGTGCGTCCAAAACAATTTCCGAGCCTATGGTATGTTCGGCGCAAACCGTGCACCTATCTTGCACCGACACTAAACTATTTCCCAACAGACCGAAACAAGATTCCACATGACCCACGTCACCTAGGAGTACCATCGGGTGCATCCAAAATGATTTCCGAGCCAATGGTATGTTCGGCGCAAACCGTGCACCTATCTTGCACCGACACTGGCTCCCAACAAACCGAAACGAGATTCCACTTGACCCACGTCACCTAGGAGTACCATCAGGTGCGTTCAAAATGATTTCCGAGCCTATGGTATGTTCGGCGTAATCCGTGCACCTATCTTGCACCGACACTGGCTCCCAACAGACCGAAACAAGATTCCACATGACCCACGTCTCCTAGGAGTACCATCGGGTGCGTCCAAAACGATTTCCGATCCTACGGTATGTTTGGCGCAAACCGTGCACCTATCTTGCGACAAGATTAGCACCACCTCCAAACGGACCGAAACAAGATTCCACATGACCCACGTCACCTAGGAGTACCATCGGGTGCGTCCAAAATGATTTATGAGCCTATGGTATGTTCGGCGCCAACCGTGCACCTATCTTGCACCGACACTGGCTCCCAACAAACCGAAATGAGATTCCACTTGACCCACGTCACCTAGGAGTACCATTGGGTGCGTTCAAAATGATTTCCGAGCCTATGGTATGTTCGGCGTAATCCGTGCACCTATCTTGCACTGACACTGGCTCCCAACAGACCGAAATGAGATTCCACTTGACCAACGTCACCTAGGAGTACCATCGGGTGCGTCCAAAATGATTTCCGAGCCTATGGTATGTTCAGCACAATCCGTGCACCTATCTTGCACCGAGACTGGCTCCCAACAGACTAAAATGAGATTCCACATGACCCACGTCACCTAGGAGTACCATCGGGTGCGTCCAAAACGATTTCTGATCCTATGGTACGTTTGGCGCAAACCATGCACCTATCTTGCGTCAAGATTAGCACCAGCTCCAAACGGACCACAACGAGCTTCCGCTTGAGCCTCATCACCTTCGAGTACCATTGGGTGCGTCTAAAATGATTTCTAAGCCTATGGTACACTCGGCGCAAACCGTGCACCTATCTTGCACTGACACTGGCTCCCAATAGACCGAAACGAGATTCCACATGACCCACATCACCTAGGAGTACCATCGGGTGCGTCCAAAACGGTTTTTGAGCCTATGGTATGTTCGACGCAAACCGTGCACCTATCTTGCACCGACACTAGCTCCCAACAGACCGAAACGAGATTCCACTTGACCAACGTCACCTAGGAGTACCATCGGGTGCGTCCAAAACAATTTCTAAGCCTATGGTATGTTCGGCGCAAACCGTGCACCTATCTTGCACTGACACTGGCTCCCAACAGACCGAAATGAGATTCCACTTGTCCCACGTCACCTAGGAGTACCATCGGTTGCGTCCAAAATGATTTCCGAGCCTATGGTATGTTCAGCACAATCCGTGCACCTATCTTGCACCGAGACTGGCTCCCAACAGACTGAAATGAGATTCCACATGACCCACGTCACCTAGGAGTACCATCTGGTGCGTCCAAAATGATTTCCGATCCTACGGTACGTTTGGCGCAAACCATGCACCTATCTTGCGTCAAGATTAGCACCAGCTCCAAACGGACCATAACGAGCTTCCGCTTGAGCCTCATCACCTTCGAGTACCATTGGGTGCGTCTAAAATGATTTCTAAGCCTATGGTACACTCGGCGCAAACCGTGCACCTATCTTGCACTGACACTGGCTCCCAATCGACCGAAACGAGATTCCACATGACCCACATCACCTAGGAGTACCATCGGGTGCGTCCAAAACGGTTTTCGAGCCTATGGTATGTTCGGCGCAAACCGTGCACCTATCTTGCACCGACACTGGCTCCCAACAGACCGAAACGAGATTCCACTTGACCAACGTCACCTAGGAGTACCATCGGTCGCGTCCAAAATGATTTCTGAGCCTATGGCATGTTCGGCGCAAACCGTGCACCTATCTTGCACCGACACTGTCTCCCAACAGCCCGAAACAAGATTCCACATGACCCACATCACCTAGGAGTACCATCGGGTGCGTCCAAAATGATTTACGAGCCTATGGTATGTTCGGCGCAAACCGTGCACCTATCTTGCACCGACACTGGCTCCCAACAAACCGAAACGAGATTCCACTTGACCCACGTCACCTAGAAGTACCATCGGGTGCATCCAAAACGGTTTTCGAGCCTATGGTATGTTCGGCGCAAACCGTGCACCTATCTTGCACCGACACTGGCTCCCAACAGACCGAAATGAGATTCCACTTGTCCCACGTCACCTAGGAGTACCATCGGTTGCGTCCAAAATGATTTCCGAGCCTATGGTATGTTCAGCACAATCCGTGCACCTATCTTGCACCGAGACTGGCTCCCAACAGACTGAAATGAGATTCCACATGACCCACGTCACCTAGGAGTACCATCTGGTGCGTCCAAAATGATTTCCGATCCTACGGTACGTTTGGCGCAAACCATGCACCTATCTTGCGTCAAGATTAGCTCCAGCTCCAAACGGACCATAACGAGCTTCCGCTTGAGCCTCATCACCTTCGAGTACCATTGGGTGCGTCTAAAATGATTTCTAAGCCTATGGTACACTCGGCGCAAACCGTCCACCTATCTTGCACTGACACTGGCTCCCAATCGACCGAAACGAGATTCCACATGACCCACATCACCTAGGAGTACCATCGGGTGCGTCCAAAACGGTTTTCGAGCCTATGGTATGTTCGGCGCAAACCGTGCACCTATCTTGCACCGACACTGGCTCCCAACAGACCGAAACGAGATTCCACTTGACCAACGTCACCTAGGAGTACCATCGGTCGCGTCCAAAATGATTTCTGAGCCTATGGCATGTTCGGCGCAAACCGTGCACCTATCTTGCACCGACACTGTCTCCCAACAGCCCGAAACAAGATTCCACATGACCCACATCACCTAGGAGTACCATCGGGTGCGTCCAAAATGATTTACGAGCCTATGGTATGTTCGGCGCAAACCGTGCACCTATCTTGCACCGACACTGGCTCCCAACAAACCGAAACGAGATTCCACTTGACCCACGTCACCTAGAAGTACCATCGGGTGCATCCAAAACGGTTTTCGAGCCTATGGTATGTTCGGCGCAAACCGTGCACCTATCTTGCACCGACACTGGCTCCCAATAGACCGAAACGAGATTCCACTTGACCAACATCACCTAGGAGTACCATCGGGTGCGTCCAAAATGATTTCTGAGCCTATGGTATGTTCGGCGCAAACCGTGCACCTATCTTGCACCGACACTGGCTCCCAACAAACCGAAACGAGATTCCACATGACCCACGTCACCTAGAAGTACCATCGGGTGCGTCCAAAACGGTTTTCGAGCCTATGGTATGTTCGGCGCAAACCGTGCACCTATCTTGCACCGACACTGGCTCCCAATAGACCGAAACGAGATTCCACTTGACCAACGTCACCTAGGAGTACCTTCGGGTGCGTCCAAAATGATTTCTGAGCCTATGGTATGTTCGGCGCAAACCGTGCACCTATCTTGCACCGACACTGGCTCCCAACAGACTGAAATGAGATTCCACATGACCCACGTCACCTAGGAGTACCATCGGGTGTGTCCAAAATGATTTGCGAGCCTATGGTATGTTCGGCGCCAACCATGCACCTATTTTGCACCGACACTGGCTCCCAACAGACTGAAACGAGATTCCACTTGACCCACGTCACCTAGGAGTACCATCGGGTGCGTCCAAAATGATTTCTGAGCCTATGGTATGTTCGGCGCAATCCGTGCACCTATCTTGCACCGACACTGGCTCCCAACAGACCGAAATGAGATTCCACATGACCCATGTCACCTAGGAGTACCATCTGGTGCGTCCAAAACAATTTCCGATCCTATGGTACGTTTGGCGCAAACCATGCACCTATCTTGCGTCAAGATTAGCACCAGCTCCAAACGGACCAAAACGAGCTTCCGCTTGAGCCTCATCACCTTCGAGTACCATTGGGTGTGTCTAAAATGATTTCTGAGCCTATGGTACACTCGGCACAAACCGTGCACCTATCTTGCACCGACACTGGCTCCCAACAGACCGAAACGAGATTCCACATGACCCACGTCACCTAGGAGTACCATCGGGTGCGTCCAAAATGATTTCCGAGTGTATGGTATGTTCGGCGCAAATCGTGCACCTATATTGCACCGACACTGGCTCCCAACGGACCGAAACAAGACTCCACATGACCCACGTCACCTAGGAGTACCATCGGGTGTGTCCAAAACGATTTGCGAGCCTATGGTATGTTCGGCGCCAACTGTGCACCTATCTTGCACCGACACTGGCTCCCAACAGACCGAAATGAGATTCCACTTAACCCACATCACCTAGGAGTACCATCGGGTGCGTCCAAAATGATTTCCGAGCCTATGGTATGTTTAGCGCAATCCGTGCACCTATCTTGCACCGACACTGGCTCCCAACAGCCTGAAATGAGATTCCACATGACCCACGTCACCTAGGAGTACCATCTGGTGCGTCCAAAACGATTTCTGATCCTACGGTACGTTTGGCGCAAACCATGCACCTATCTTGCGTCAAGATTTGCACCAGCTCCAAACGGACCATAACGAGCTTCCGCTTGAGCCTCATCACCTTCGAGTACGATTGGGTGCGTCCAAAATGATTTCTAAGCCTATGGTACACTCGGCGCAAACCATGCACCTATCTTGCACTGACACTGGCTCCCAATAGACCGAAATGAGATTCCACATGACCCACATCACCTAGGAGTACCATCGGGTGCGTCCAAAACGGTTTTCGAGCCTATGGTATGTTCGGCGCAAACCGTGCACCTATCTTGCACCGACACTGGCTCCCAACAGACCAAAACGAGATTCCACTTGACCAACGTCACCTAGGAGTACCATCGGGTGCGTCCAAAACAATTTCTAAGCCTATGGTATGTTCGGCGCAAACCGTGCACCTATCTTGCACCGACACTGGCTCCCAACAGACCGAAAACAAGATTCCACATGACCCACATCACCTAGGAGTTCCATCGGGTGCGTCCAAAACGATTTACGAGCCTATGGTATGTTCGGCGCCAACCGTGCACCTATCTTGCACCAACACTGGCTCCCAACAAACCAAAATGAGATTCCACTTGACCCACGTCACCTAGGAGTACCATCAGGTGCGTTCAAAATGATTTTCGAGCCTATGGTATGTTCGGCGTAATCCATGCACCTATCTTGCACCGACACTGGCTCCCAACAGACTGAAAGGAGATTCCACATGACCCATGTCACCTAGGAGTACCATCGGGTGCGTCCAAAACGATTTCCGATCCTACGGTATGTTTGGCGCAAACCTTGCACCTATCTTGCGTCAAGATTAGCACCACCTCCAAACGGACCAAAACGAGCTTCCGCTTGAGCCTCATCACCTTCGAGTACCATTGGGTGTGTCTAAAATGATTTCTGAGCCTATGGTACACTCGGCACAAACCGTGCACCTATCTTGCACCGACACTGGCTCCCAACAGACCGAAACGAGATTCCACATGACCCGCGTCACCTAGGAGTACCATCGGGTGCGTCCAAAACGATTTTCGAGCATATGGTATGTTCGGCGCAAACCGTGCACCTATCTTGCACCAACACTGGCTCCCAATGGACCGAAACGAGACTCCACATGACCCACGTCACCTAGGAGTACCATCGGGTGTGTCCAAAATGATTTGCGAGCCTATGGTATGTTCGGCGCCAACCATGCACCTATCTTGCACCGACACTGGCTCCCAAAAGACTGAAATGAGATTCCACTTGACCCACATCACCTAGGAGTACCATCGGGTGCGTCCAAAATGATTTCTGAGCCTATGGTATGTTCGGCGCAATCCGTGCACCTATCTTGCACCGACACTAGCTCCCAACAGACCGAAATGAGATTCCACTTAACCCACGTCACCTAGGAGTACCATCGGGTGTGTCCAAAATGATTTCCGAGCCTATGGTATGTTCAGCGCAATCCGTGCACCTATCTTGCACCGACACTGGCTCCCAACAGCCTGAAATGAGATTCCACATGACCCACGTCACCTAGGAGTACCATCTGGTGCGTCCAAAACGATTTCTGATCCTACGGTACGTTTGGCGCAAACCATGCACCTATCTTGCGTCAAGATTTGCACCAGCTCCAAACGGACCATAACGAGCTTCCGCTTGAGCCTCATCACCTTCGAGTACGATTGGGTGCGTCCAAAATGATTTCTAAGCCTATGGTACACTCGGCGCAAACCGTGCACCTATCTTGCACTGACACTGGCTCCCAATAGACGGAAACGAGATTCCACATGACCCACATCACCTAGGAGTACCATCGGGTGCGTCCAAAATGGTTTTCGAGCCTATGGTATGTTCGGCACAAACCGTGCACCTATCTTGCACCGACACTGGCTCCCAACAGACCGAAACGAGATTCCACTTGACCAACGTCACCTAGGAGTACCATCGGGTGCGTCCAAAATGATTTCCGAGCCTATGGTATGTTCAGCGCAATCCGTGCACCTATCTTGCACCGACACTGGCTCCCAACAGCCTGAAATGAGATTCCACATGACCCACGTCACCTAGGAGTACCATCGGGTGCGTCCAAAACGATTTCCGAGCATATGGTATGTTCGGCGCAAACCGTGCACCTATCTTGCACCAACACTGGCTCCCAATGGACCGAAAAGAGACTTCACATGACCCACGTCACCTAGGAGTACCATCGGGTGTGTCCAAAATGATTTGCGAGCCTATGGTATGTTCGGCGCCAACCATGCACTTATCTTGCACCGACACTGGCTCCCAGCAGACCGAAACAAGATTCCACTTGCCCACGTCACCTAGGAGTACCATCGGGTGTGTCCAAAATGATTTCTGAGCCTATGGTATGTTCGGCGCCAACCGTGCACCTATCTTGCACCGACACTAACACTGTCTCCCAACAGACCAAAACAAGATTCCACATGACCCACGTCACCTAGGAGTACCATCGGGTGCATCCAAAATGATTTCCGAGCCTATGGTATGTTCGGCGCAAACCGTGCACCTATCTTGCACCGACACTGGCTCCCAATGGATCGAAACAAGACTCCACATGACCCACGTCACCTAGGAGTACCATCGGGTGTGTCCAAAACAATTTGCAAGCCTATGGTATGTTCGGCGCCAACCGTGCACCTATCTTGCACCAACACTGGCTCCCAACAGACCGAAACGAGATTCCACTTGACCCACGTCACCTAGGAGTACCATCGGGTGTGTCCAAAATGATTTCTGAGCCTATGGTATGTTCGGCGCCAACTGTGCACCTATCTTGCACCGACACTGGCTCCCAATAGATCGAAATGAGATTCCACATGACCCACATCACCTAGGAGTACCATCGGGTGCGTCCAAAACAATTTCCGAGCCTATGGTATGTTCGGCGCAAACCGTGCACCTATCTTGCACCGACACTAAACTATTTCCCAACAGACCGAAACAAGATTCCACATGACCCACGTCACCTAGGAGTACCATCGGGTGCATCCAAAATGATTTCCGAGCCAATGGTATGTTCGGCGCAAACCGTGCACCTATCTTGCACCGACACTGGCTCCCAACAAACCGAAACGAGATTCCACTTGACCCACGTCACCTAGGAGTACCATCAGGTGCGTTCAAAATGATTTCCGAGCCTATGGTATGTTCGGCGTAATCCGTGCACCTATCTTGCACCGACACTGGCTCCCAACAGACCGAAACAAGATTCCACATGACCCACGTCTCCTAGGAGTACCATCGGGTGCGTCCAAAACGATTTCCGATCCTACGGTATGTTTGGCGCAAACCGTGCACCTATCTTGCGACAAGATTAGCACCACCTCCAAACGGACCGAAACAAGATTCCACATGACCCACGTCACCTAGGAGTACCATCGGGTGCGTCCAAAATGATTTATGAGCCTATGGTATGTTCGGCGCCAACCGTGCACCTATCTTGCACCGACACTGGCTCCCAACAAACCGAAATGAGATTCCACTTGACCCACGTCACCTAGGAGTACCATTGGGTGCGTTCAAAATGATTTCCGAGCCTATGGTATGTTCGGCGTAATCCGTGCACCTATCTTGCACTGACACTGGCTCCCAACAGACCGAAATGAGATTCCACTTGACCAACGTCACCTAGGAGTACCATCGGGTGCGTCCAAAATGATTTCCGAGCCTATGGTATGTTCAGCACAATCCGTGCACCTATCTTGCACCGAGACTGGCTCCCAACAGACTAAAATGAGATTCCACATGACCCACGTCACCTAGGAGTACCATCGGGTGCGTCCAAAACGATTTCTGATCCTATGGTACGTTTGGCGCAAACCATGCACCTATCTTGCGTCAAGATTAGCACCAGCTCCAAACGGACCACAACGAGCTTCCGCTTGAGCCTCATCACCTTCGAGTACCATTGGGTGCGTCTAAAATGATTTCTAAGCCTATGGTACACTCGGCGCAAACCGTGCACCTATCTTGCACTGACACTGGCTCCCAATAGACCGAAACGAGATTCCACATGACCCACATCACCTAGGAGTACCATCGGGTGCGTCCAAAACGGTTTTTGAGCCTATGGTATGTTCGACGCAAACCGTGCACCTATCTTGCACCGACACTAGCTCCCAACAGACCGAAACGAGATTCCACTTGACCAACGTCACCTAGGAGTACCATCGGGTGCGTCCAAAACAATTTCTAAGCCTATGGTATGTTCGGCGCAAACCGTGCACCTATCTTGCACTGACACTGGCTCCCAACAGACCGAAATGAGATTCCACTTGTCCCACGTCACCTAGGAGTACCATCGGTTGCGTCCAAAATGATTTCCGAGCCTATGGTATGTTCAGCACAATCCGTGCACCTATCTTGCACCGAGACTGGCTCCCAACAGACTGAAATGAGATTCCACATGACCCACGTCACCTAGGAGTACCATCTGGTGCGTCCAAAATGATTTCCGATCCTACGGTACGTTTGGCGCAAACCATGCACCTATCTTGCGTCAAGATTAGCACCAGCTCCAAACGGACCATAACGAGCTTCCGCTTGAGCCTCATCACCTTCGAGTACCATTGGGTGCGTCTAAAATGATTTCTAAGCCTATGGTACACTCGGCGCAAACCGTGCACCTATCTTGCACTGACACTGGCTCCCAATCGACCGAAACGAGATTCCACATGACCCACATCACCTAGGAGTACCATCGGGTGCGTCCAAAACGGTTTTCGAGCCTATGGTATGTTCGGCGCAAACCGTGCACCTATCTTGCACCGACACTGGCTCCCAACAGACCGAAACGAGATTCCACTTGACCAACGTCACCTAGGAGTACCATCGGTCGCGTCCAAAATGATTTCTGAGCCTATGGCATGTTCGGCGCAAACCGTGCACCTATCTTGCACCGACACTGTCTCCCAACAGCCCGAAACAAGATTCCACATGACCCACATCACCTAGGAGTACCATCGGGTGCGTCCAAAATGATTTACGAGCCTATGGTATGTTCGGCGCAAACCGTGCACCTATCTTGCACCGACACTGGCTCCCAACAAACCGAAACGAGATTCCACTTGACCCACGTCACCTAGAAGTACCATCGGGTGCATCCAAAACGGTTTTCGAGCCTATGGTATGTTCGGCGCAAACCGTGCACCTATCTTGCACCGACACTGGCTCCCAACAGACCGAAATGAGATTCCACTTGTCCCACGTCACCTAGGAGTACCATCGGTTGCGTCCAAAATGATTTCCGAGCCTATGGTATGTTCAGCACAATCCGTGCACCTATCTTGCACCGAGACTGGCTCCCAACAGACTGAAATGAGATTCCACATGACCCACGTCACCTAGGAGTACCATCTGGTGCGTCCAAAATGATTTCCGATCCTACGGTACGTTTGGCGCAAACCATGCACCTATCTTGCGTCAAGATTAGCTCCAGCTCCAAACGGACCATAACGAGCTTCCGCTTGAGCCTCATCACCTTCGAGTACCATTGGGTGCGTCTAAAATGATTTCTAAGCCTATGGTACACTCGGCGCAAACCGTCCACCTATCTTGCACTGACACTGGCTCCCAATCGACCGAAACGAGATTCCACATGACCCACATCACCTAGGAGTACCATCGGGTGCGTCCAAAACGGTTTTCGAGCCTATGGTATGTTCGGCGCAAACCGTGCACCTATCTTGCACCGACACTGGCTCCCAACAGACCGAAACGAGATTCCACTTGACCAACGTCACCTAGGAGTACCATCGGTCGCGTCCAAAATGATTTCTGAGCCTATGGCATGTTCGGCGCAAACCGTGCACCTATCTTGCACCGACACTGTCTCCCAACAGCCCGAAACAAGATTCCACATGACCCACATCACCTAGGAGTACCATCGGGTGCGTCCAAAATGATTTACGAGCCTATGGTATGTTCGGCGCAAACCGTGCACCTATCTTGCACCGACACTGGCTCCCAACAAACCGAAACGAGATTCCACTTGACCCACGTCACCTAGAAGTACCATCGGGTGCATCCAAAACGGTTTTCGAGCCTATGGTATGTTCGGCGCAAACCGTGCACCTATCTTGCACCGACACTGGCTCCCAATAGACCGAAACGAGATTCCACTTGACCCAACATCACCTAGGAGTACCATCGGGTGCGTCCAAAATGATTTCTGAGCCTATGGTATGTTCGGCGCAAACCGTGCACCTATCTTGCACCGACACTGGCTCCCAACAAACCGAAACGAGATTCCACATGACCCACGTCACCTAGAAGTACCATCGGGTGCGTCCAAAACGGTTTTCGAGCCTATGGTATGTTCGGCGCAAACCGTGCACCTATCTTGCACCGACACTGGCTCCCAATAGACCGAAACGAGATTCCACTTGACCAACGTCACCTAGGAGTACCTTCGGGTGCGTCCAAAATGATTTCTGAGCCTATGGTATGTTCGGCGCAAACCGTGCACCTATCTTGCACCGACACTGGCTCCCAACAGACTGAAATGAGATTCCACATGACCCACGTCACCTAGGAGTACCATCGGGTGTGTCCAAAATGATTTGCGAGCCTATGGTATGTTCGGCGCCAACCATGCACCTATTTTGCACCGACACTGGCTCCCAACAGACTGAAACGAGATTCCACTTGACCCACGTCACCTAGGAGTACCATCGGGTGCGTCCAAAATGATTTCTGAGCCTATGGTATGTTCGGCGCAATCCGTGCACCTATCTTGCACCGACACTGGCTCCCAACAGACCGAAATGAGATTCCACATGACCCATGTCACCTAGGAGTACCATCTGGTGCGTCCAAAACAATTTCCGATCCTATGGTACGTTTGGCGCAAACCATGCACCTATCTTGCGTCAAGATTAGCACCAGCTCCAAACGGACCAAAACGAGCTTCCGCTTGAGCCTCATCACCTTCGAGTACCATTGGGTGTGTCTAAAATGATTTCTGAGCCTATGGTACACTCGGCACAAACCGTGCACCTATCTTGCACCGACACTGGCTCCCAACAGACCGAAACGAGATTCCACATGACCCACGTCACCTAGGAGTACCATCGGGTGCGTCCAAAATGATTTCCGAGTGTATGGTATGTTCGGCGCAAATCGTGCACCTATATTGCACCGACACTGGCTCCCAACGGACCGAAACAAGACTCCACATGACCCACGTCACCTAGGAGTACCATCGGGTGTGTCCAAAACGATTTGCGAGCCTATGGTATGTTCGGCGCCAACTGTGCACCTATCTTGCACCGACACTGGCTCCCAACAGACCGAAATGAGATTCCACTTAACCCACATCACCTAGGAGTACCATCGGGTGCGTCCCAAAATGATTTCCGAGCCTATGGTATGTTTAGCGCAATCCGTGCACCTATCTTGCACCGACACTGGCTCCCAACAGCCTGAAATGAGATTCCACATGACCCACGTCACCTAGGAGTACCATCTGGTGCGTCCAAAACGATTTCTGAATCCTACGGTACGTTTGGCGCAAACCATGCACCTATCTTGCGTCAAGATTTGCACCAGCTCAACGGACCATAACGAGCTTCCGCTTGAGCCTCATCACCTTCGAGTACGATTGGGTGCGTCCAAAATGATTTCTAAGCCTATGGTACACTCGGCGCAAACCATGCACCTATCTTGCACTGACACTGGCTCCCAATAGACCGAAATGAGATTCCACATGACCCACATCACCTAGGAGTACCATCGGGTGCGTCCAAAACGGTTTTCGAGCCTATGGTATGTTCGGCGCAAACCGTGCACCTATCTTGCACCGACACTGGCTCCCAACAGGACCAAAACGAGATTCCACTTGACCAACGTCACCTAGGAGTACCATCGGGTGCGTCCAAAACAATTTCTAAGCCTATGGTATGTTTCGGCGCAAAACCGTGCACCTATCTTGCACCGACACTTGGCTCCCAACAGACCGAAACAGATTCCACATGACCCCACATCACCTAGGAGTTCCATCGGGTGCGTCCAAAACGATTTACGAGCCTATGGTATGTTCGGCGCCAACCGTGCACCTATCTTGCACCAACACTGGCTCCCAACAAACCAAAATGAGATTCCACTTGACCCACGTCACCTAGGAGTACCATCAGGTGCGTTCAAAATGATTTCGAGCCTATGGTATGTTCGGCGTAATCCATGCACCTATCTTGCACCGACACTGGCTCCCAACAGACTGAAAGGAGATTCCACATGACCCATGTCACCTAGGAGGTACCATCGGGTGCGTCCAAAACGATTTCCGATCCTACGGTATGTTTGGCGCAAACCTTGCACCTATCTTGCGTCAAGATTAGCACCACCTCCAAACGGACCAAAACGAGCTTCCGCTTGAGCCTCATCACCTTCGAGTACCATTGGGTGTGTCTAAAATGATTTCTGAGCCTATGGTACACTCGGCACAAACCGTGGCACCTATCTTGCACCGACACTGGCTCCCAACAGACCGAAACGAGATTCCACATGACCCCGCGTCACCTAGGAGTACCATCGGGTGCGTCCAAAACGATTTTCGAGCATATGGTATGTTCGGCGCAAACCGTGCACCTATCTTGCACCAACACTGGCTCCCAATGGACCGAAACGAGACTCCACATGACCCACGTCACCTAGGAGTACCATCGGGTGTGTCCAAAATGATTTGCGAGCCTATGGTATGTTCGGCGCCAACCATGCACCTATCTTGCAACCGACACTGGCTCCCAAAAGACTGAAAATGAGATTCCACTTGACCCACATCACCTAGGAGTACCATCGGGTGCGTCCAAAATGATTTCTGAGCCTATGGTATGTTCGGCGCAATCCGTGCACCTATCTTGCACCGACACTAGCTCCCAACAGACCGAAATGAGATTCCACTTAACCCACGTCACCTAGGAGTACCATCGGGGTGTGTCCAAAATGATTTCCGAGCCTATGTACGTTCAGCGCAATCCGTGCACCTATCTTGCACCGACACTGGCTCCCAACAGCCTGAAATGAGATTCCACATGACCCACGTCACCTAGGAGTACCATCTGGTGCGTCCAAAACGATTTCTGATCCTACGGTACGTTTGGCGCAAACCATGCACCTATCTTGCGTCAAGATTTGCACCAGCTCCAAACGGACCATAACGAGCTTCCGCTTGAGCCTCATCACCTTCGAGTACGATTGGGTGCGTCCAAAATGATTTTCTAAGCCTATGGTACACTCGGCGCAAACCGTGCACCTATCTTTGCACTGACACTGGCTCCCAATAGAACGGAAACGAGATTCCACATGACCCACATCACCTAGGAGTACCATCGGGTGCGTCCAAAATGGTTTTCGAGCCTATGGTATGTTCGGCACAAAAACCGTGCACCTATCTTGCACCGACACTGGCTCCCAACAGACCGAAACGAGATTCCACTTGACCAACGTCACCTAGGAGTACCATCGGGTGCGTCCAAAATGATTTCCGAGCCTATGGTATGTTCAGCGCAATCCGTGCACCTATCTTGCACCGACACTGGCTCCCAACAGCCTGAAATGAGATTCCACATGACCCACGTCACCTAGGAGTACCATCGGGTGCGTCCAAAACGATTTCCGAGCATATGGTATGTTCGGCGCAAACCGTGCACCTATCTTGCAACCAACACTGGCTCCCAATGGACCGAAAAGAGACTTCACATGAACCCCACGTCACCTAGGAGGTACCATCGGGTGTGGTCCAAAATGATTTGCGAGCCTATGGTATGTTCGGCGCCAACCATGCACCTATCTTGCAAACCGACACGGGCTCCCAACAGACTGAAACGAGATTCCACTTGACCCACGTCACCTAGGAGTACCATCGGGTGCGTCCAAATGATTTCTGAGCCTATGGTAATGTTCGGCGAAATCCGTGCACCTATCTTGCACCGACACTGGCTCCCAACAGACCGAAATGAGATTCCACATGACCCATGTCCACCTAGGAGTACCATCTGGTGCGTCCAAACAATTTCCGATCCTATGGTACGTTTGGCCGCAAACCATGCACCTATCTTGCGTCAAGATTAGCACCAGCTCCAAACGGACCAAAACGAGCTTCCGCTTGAGCCTCATCACCTTCGAGTACCATTGGGTGGTGTCTAAATGATTTCTGAGCCTATGGTACCTCGGCACAAACCGTGCACCTATCTTGCACCGACACTGGCTCCCAACAGACCGAAACGAGATTCCACATGACCCACGTCACCTAGGAGTACCATCCGTGTGCGTCCAAACGATTTCCGAGTGTAATGGTATGTTCGGCGCAAATCGTGCACCTATATTGCACCGACACTGGCCTCCCAATGGACTGAACGGGACTCCACATGACCCACGTCAACCTAGGAGTACCATCGGGTGTGTTCCAAAACGATTTGCGAGCCTATGGATGTTTGGCGCCAACCGTAGCACCTATCTTGCACCGACACTGGCTCCCAACAGACCGAAATGAGATTCCACTTAACCCACGTCACCTATGAGTACCATCGGGTGCGTCCAAAATGATTTCCGAGCCTATGGTATGTTCAGCGCAATCCGTGCACCTATCTTGCACCGACACTGGCTCCCAACAGCCTGAAATGAGATTCCACATGACCCACGTCACCTAGGAGTACCATCTGGTGCGTCCAAAACGATTTCTGATCCTACGGTACGTTTGGCGCAAACCATGCACCTATCTTGCGTCAAGATTTGCACCAGCTCCAAACGGACCATAACGAGCTTCCGCTTGAGCCTCATCACCTTCGAGTACGATTGGGTGCGTCCAAAATGATTTCTAAGCCTATGGTACACTCGGCGCAAACCGTGCACCTATCTTGCACTGACACTGGCTCCCAATAGACCGAAACGAGATTCCACATGACCCACATCACCTAGGAGTACCATCGGGTGCGTCCAAAATGGTTTTCGAGCCTATGGTATGTTCGGCGCAAATCGTGCACCTATCTTGCACCGACACTGGCTCCCAACAGACCAAAACGAGATTCCACTTGACCAACGTCACCTAGGAGTACCATCGGGTGCGTCCAAAACGATTCTTGTCTCCAAATGAACTGAAAAGAGATTCCACATTACCCACATCACCTTGGAGTTCCATCGCACCTATCTTGCACCGACACTAGCTGCCAATAGACCAAAACAAGACTCCACATGACCCACGTCACCTAGGAGTACCATCGGGTGCGTCCAAAATGATTTACGAGCCTATGGTATGTTTCGCGCAAACCGTGCCCCTATCTTGCACCGACACTAGCTCCCAACAGACCAAAATGAGATTCCACTTGACCCACGTCACCTAGGAGTACCATCGGGTGCGTCCAAAATGATTTCTGAGCCTATGGTATGTTCGGCGCAAACCGTGCACCTATCTTGCACCGACACTGGCTCCCAATAGATCGAAACGAGATTCCACATGACCCACATCACCTAGGAGTACCATCGGGTGCGTCCAAAACGATTTCCGAGCCTATGGTATGTTTGGCGCAAACCGTGCACCTATCTTGCACCGACACTAAACTGTCTCCCAACAGACCGAAACAAGATTCCACATGACCCACGTCACCTAGGAGTACCATCGGGTGCGTCCAAAATGATTTCCGAGCCAATGGTATGTTCGGCGCAAACCGTGCACCTATCTTGCACCGACACTGGCTCCCAATAGACCGAAACAAGATTCCACATGACGCACATCACCTAGGAGTACCATCGGGTGCGTCCAAAATGATTTACGAGCCTATGGTATGTTCGGCGCCAACCGTGCACCTATCTTGCACCAACACTGGCTCCCAACAAACCGAAACGAGATTCCACTTGACCCACGTCACCTAGGAGTACCATCAAGTGCGTTCAAAATGATTTCCGAGCCTATGGTATGTTCGGCGTAATCCGTGCACCTTTCTTGCACCGACACTGGCTCCCAACAGATCGAAACGAGATTCCACATGACCCACGTCACCTTGGAGTACCATCGGGTGCGTCCAAAACGGTTTCCGATCCTACGGTATGTTTGGCGCAAACCATGCACCTATCTTGCATCAAGATTAGCACCACCTCCAAACGGACCAAAACGAGCTTCCGCTTGAGCCTCATCACCTTCGAGTACCATTGGGTGTGTCTAAAATGATTTCTGAGCCTATGGTACACTCGGCAACAAACCGTGCACCTATCTTGCACCGACACTAGCTCCCAACAGACCGAAACGAGATTCCACATGACCCACGTCACCTAGGAGTACCATCGGGTGCGTCCAAAACGATTTCCGAGCGTATGGTATGTTCGGCGCAAATCGTGCACCTATCTTGCACCGACACTGGCTCCCAATGGACTGAAACGAGACTCCACATGACCCACGTCACCTAGGAGTACCATCGGGTGTGTCCAAATGATTTGCGAGCCTAGGTATGTTCGGCGCCAACCGTCACCTATCTTGCACCGACACTGGCTCCCAACAGACCGAAATGAGATTCCACTTGACCCACGTCACCTAGGAGTACCATCAAGTGCGTTCAAATGATTTCCGAGCTCTATGGTATGGTTCGGCGAATCCGTGCACCCTATCTTGCACCGACACTGGCTCCCAACCAGACTGAAACGAGATTCCACATGACCCACGTCACCTAGGAGTACCATCGGGTGCGTCCAAAACGATTTCCCGATCCTACGGTATGTTTGGCGCAAACCATGCACCTATCTTGCGGTCAAGATTAGCACACCTCCAAACCGGACCAAAACGAGCTTCCGCTTGAGCCTCATCACCTCCGAGTACCATTGGGTGTGTCTAAAATGATTCTGAGCCTATGGTACACTCGGCACAAACCGTGCACCTATCTTGCACCGACACTGGCTCCCAACAGACCGAAACGAGATTCCACATGACCCCACGTCACCTAGGAGTTACCATCGGGTGCGTCCAAAATGATTTCCGATCCTACAGTATGTTTGGCGCAAACCATGCACCTATCTTGCGTCAAGATTAGCACCACCTCCAAACGGACCAAAACAAGCTTCCGCTTGAGCCTCATCACCTCCGAGTACCATTGGGTGTGTCTAAAATGATTTCTGAGCCTATGGTACACTCAGCACAAACTGTGCACCTATCTTGCACCGACACTGGCTCCCAACAGACCGAAACGAGATTCCACATGACCCACTGATGAGGACATCAACACCGATCATACATCCATGCCGTCCACGCCGACACCTGCTGGTCCTATTACCCGTGCTCGTACTCGAACACTTAATCATCAAGTGAGTTCCTTCTTGAGCTCTTGTCCATCCTGTTTAGATCTTGGAGACACGTGCACTCTTGTTTTGATTAGGAATCAAGGAGAAGACCGAAAGGGAAAAGGACTCGCGTAGGCTGGATTCGGACTGCAGCACACCTCCAACTTGCGACGGTCGCCACGGTTACATACAGAGTCGGATTGGGGTGATTCTGGACTTGTTGGAAAGCTAATAAAGTCTACTTTCATACGGATCTGACCTCATACTCATACCTGCTCATAAACGGCGTCAACAGCCCAAAAATCACCGAGAGGTCTATTCTGTCCAGGGTGCTGCGCCACCTTAAGTTAGCCCAATGGGCTTGTATCGTTAGAGTCCAGTAGGGACACGTCCTAGGGTTGGAGCATGACCCAAACTCTCTTGTGGTCGTCCTCCACACGTCATATACCCCTTAGCCGCCACCAGGAACACTTGGGTTTTGTTTAGATCAAGTTTAGCCTTTGCTACTTGCTTGTAGGCGTGCGTGCTGATCCAGCCGCCCGTCTCCTTGTCTTTGGAACCCCACTCAAAATAAGATTCAGTTTGAGGCTTTCAATTCCATCTTGCAAATTCAGTGCTTGTTTCCTTGTTCTTGCTAGTTCTTCGATTGCTTGCAGGACGGGAGCCCTAGTGGCTGGTTGTCGCGCTCCACAAGATCGTGACGGCCTTTGGAGGTGGTGTATCGGTTGCTAAGGCGCGGTCTTGGAAGGCTGTAGTCGGGCCGTGAACGTCATCTCCATCCACCAAATCGAGTGATCTCACGCCTCTCATCGAAAGATCGTCCATAAACCCTAGCGGGTTCATATCACCCACGTCACCTAGGAGTACCATCGGGTGCGTCCAAAATGATTTCCGAGCGTATGGTATGTTCGGTGCAAATCGTGCACCTATCTTGCACCGACACTGGCTCCCAATGGACTGAAACGAGACTCCACATGACCCACGTCACCTAGGAGTACCATCGGGTGTGTCCAAAACGATTTGCGAGCCTATGGTATGTTTGGAGCCAACCGTGCACCTATCTTGCACCGACGTTGGCTCCCAACAGACCGAAATGAGATTCCACTTGACCCACGTCACCTAGGAGTACCATCGGGTGCGTCCAAAATGATTTCTGAGCCTATGGTATGTTCGGCGCAAACCGTGCACCTATCTTGCACCGACACTGGCTCCCAATAGATCGAATGAGATTCCACATGACCCACATCACCTAGGAGTACCATCGGGTGTGTCCAAAACAATTTCCGAGCCTATGGTATGTTCGGCGCAAACCGTGCACCTATCTTGCACGGACACTAAACTGTCTCCCAACAGACCGAAACAAGATTCCACATGACCCACGTCACCTAGGAGTACCATCGGGTGCGTCCAAAATGATTTCTGAGCCAATGGTATGTTCGGCGCAATCCGTGCACCTATCTTGCACCGAGACTGGCTCCCAACAGACTGAAATGAGATTCCACATCACCCACGTCACCTAGGAGTACCATCTGGTGCGTCCAAAATGATTTCCGATCCTACGGTACATTTGGCGCAAACCATGCACCTATCTTGCGTCAAGATTAGCACCAGCTCCAAACGGACCATAACGAGCTTCCGCTTGAGCCTCATCACTTTCGAGTACCATCGGGTGCGTCCAAAACGATTTCCGAGCGTATGGTATGTTCGGCGCAAACCGTGCACCTATCTTGCACCAACACTGGCTCCCAATGGACCGAAACGAGACTCCACATGACCCACGTCACCTAGGAGTACCATCGGGTGTGTCCAAAATGATTTGCGAGCCTATGGTATGTTCGGCGCCAATCACGCACCTATCTTGCACCGACACTGGCTCCCAACAGACTGAAACGAGATTCCACTTGATCCACGTCACCTAGGAGTACCATCGGGTGCGTCCAAAATGATTTCTGAGCCTATGGTATGTTCGGCGCCAACCATGCACCTATCTTGCACCGAGACTGGCTCCCAACAGACTAAAATGAGATTCCACATGACCCACCGTCACCTAGGAGTACCATCGGGTGCGTTCAAAATGATTTCCGAGCCTATGGTATGTTCGGCGTAATTCGTGCACCTATCTTGCACTGACACTAGCTCCCAATAGACTAAAATGAGATTCCACATGACCCACGTCACCTAGGAGTACCATCGGGTGCGTCCAAAATGATTTCCGATCCTACAGTATGTTTGGCGCAAACCATGCACCTATCTTGCGTCAAGATTAGCACCACCTCCAAACGGACCAAATGAGCTTCCGCTTGAGCCTCATCACCTTCGAGTACCATTGGGTGCGTCTAAAATGATTTCTGAGCCTATGGTACACTCGGCGCAAACCATGCACTTATCTTGCACCGACACTGGCTCCCAGCAGACCGAAACAAGATTCCACTTGCCCACGTCACCTAGGAGTACCATCGGGTGTGTCCAAAATGATTTCTGAGCCTATGGTATGTTCGGCGCCAACCGTGCACCTATCTTGCACCGACACTAACACTGTCTCCCAACAGACCAAAACAAGATTCCACATGACCCACGTCACCTAGGAGTACCATCGGGTGCATCCAAAATGATTTCCGAGCCTATGGTATGTTCGGCGCAAACCGTGCACCTATCTTGCACCGACACTGGCTCCCAATGGATCGAAACAAGACTCCACATGACCCACGTCACCTAGGAGTACCATCGGGTGTGTCCAAAACAATTTGCAAGCCTATGGTATGTTCGGCGCCAACCGTGCACCTATCTTGCACCAACACTGGCTCCCAACAGACCGAAACGAGATTCCACTTGACCCACGTCACCTAGGAGTACCATCGGGTGTGTCCAAAATGATTTCTGAGCCTATGGTATGTTCGGCGCCAACTGTGCACCTATCTTGCACCGACACTGGCTCCCAATAGATCGAAATGAGATTCCACATGACCCACATCACCTAGGAGTACCATCGGGTGCGTCCAAAACAATTTCCGAGCCTATGGTATGTTCGGCGCAAACCGTGCACCTATCTTGCACCGACACTAAACTATTTCCCAACAGACCGAAACAAGATTCCACATGACCCACGTCACCTAGGAGTACCATCGGGTGCATCCAAAATGATTTCCGAGCCAATGGTATGTTCGGCGCAAACCGTGCACCTATCTTGCACCGACACTGGCTCCCAACAAACCGAAACGAGATTCCACTTGACCCACGTCACCTAGGAGTACCATCAGGTGCGTTCAAAATGATTTCCGAGCCTATGGTATGTTCGGCGTAATCCGTGCACCTATCTTGCACCGACACTGGCTCCCAACAGACCGAAACAAGATTCCACATGACCCACGTCTCCTAGGAGTACCATCGGGTGCGTCCAAAACGATTTCCGATCCTACGGTATGTTTGGCGCAAACCGTGCACCTATCTTGCGACAAGATTAGCACCACCTCCAAACGGACCGAAACAAGATTCCACATGACCCACGTCACCTAGGAGTACCATCGGGTGCGTCCAAAATGATTTATGAGCCTATGGTATGTTCGGCGCCAACCGTGCACCTATCTTGCACCGACACTGGCTCCCAACAAACCGAAATGAGATTCCACTTGACCCACGTCACCTAGGAGTACCATTGGGTGCGTTCAAAATGATTTCCGAGCCTATGGTATGTTCGGCGTAATCCGTGCACCTATCTTGCACTGACACTGGCTCCCAACAGACCGAAATGAGATTCCACTTGACCAACGTCACCTAGGAGTACCATCGGGTGCGTCCAAAATGATTTCCGAGCCTATGGTATGTTCAGCACAATCCGTGCACCTATCTTGCACCGAGACTGGCTCCCAACAGACTAAAATGAGATTCCACATGACCCACGTCACCTAGGAGTACCATCGGGTGCGTCCAAAACGATTTCTGATCCTATGGTACGTTTGGCGCAAACCATGCACCTATCTTGCGTCAAGATTAGCACCAGCTCCAAACGGACCACAACGAGCTTCCGCTTGAGCCTCATCACCTTCGAGTACCATTGGGTGCGTCTAAAATGATTTCTAAGCCTATGGTACACTCGGCGCAAACCGTGCACCTATCTTGCACTGACACTGGCTCCCAATAGACCGAAACGAGATTCCACATGACCCACATCACCTAGGAGTACCATCGGGTGCGTCCAAAACGGTTTTTGAGCCTATGGTATGTTCGACGCAAACCGTGCACCTATCTTGCACCGACACTAGCTCCCAACAGACCGAAACGAGATTCCACTTGACCAACGTCACCTAGGAGTACCATCGGGTGCGTCCAAAACAATTTCTAAGCCTATGGTATGTTCGGCGCAAACCGTGCACCTATCTTGCACTGACACTGGCTCCCAACAGACCGAAATGAGATTCCACTTGTCCCACGTCACCTAGGAGTACCATCGGTTGCGTCCAAAATGATTTCCGAGCCTATGGTATGTTCAGCACAATCCGTGCACCTATCTTGCACCGAGACTGGCTCCCAACAGACTGAAATGAGATTCCACATGACCCACGTCACCTAGGAGTACCATCTGGTGCGTCCAAAATGATTTCCGATCCTACGGTACGTTTGGCGCAAACCATGCACCTATCTTGCGTCAAGATTAGCACCAGCTCCAAACGGACCATAACGAGCTTCCGCTTGAGCCTCATCACCTTCGAGTACCATTGGGTGCGTCTAAAATGATTTCTAAGCCTATGGTACACTCGGCGCAAACCGTGCACCTATCTTGCACTGACACTGGCTCCCAATCGACCGAAACGAGATTCCACATGACCCACATCACCTAGGAGTACCATCGGGTGCGTCCAAAACGGTTTTCGAGCCTATGGTATGTTCGGCGCAAACCGTGCACCTATCTTGCACCGACACTGGCTCCCAACAGACCGAAACGAGATTCCACTTGACCAACGTCACCTAGGAGTACCATCGGTCGCGTCCAAAATGATTTCTGAGCCTATGGCATGTTCGGCGCAAACCGTGCACCTATCTTGCACCGACACTGTCTCCCAACAGCCCGAAACAAGATTCCACATGACCCACATCACCTAGGAGTACCATCGGGTGCGTCCAAAATGATTTACGAGCCTATGGTATGTTCGGCGCAAACCGTGCACCTATCTTGCACCGACACTGGCTCCCAACAAACCGAAACGAGATTCCACTTGACCCACGTCACCTAGAAGTACCATCGGGTGCATCCAAAACGGTTTTCGAGCCTATGGTATGTTCGGCGCAAACCGTGCACCTATCTTGCACCGACACTGGCTCCCAACAGACCGAAATGAGATTCCACTTGTCCCACGTCACCTAGGAGTACCATCGGTTGCGTCCAAAATGATTTCCGAGCCTATGGTATGTTCAGCACAATCCGTGCACCTATCTTGCACCGAGACTGGCTCCCAACAGACTGAAATGAGATTCCACATGACCCACGTCACCTAGGAGTACCATCTGGTGCGTCCAAAATGATTTCCGATCCTACGGTACGTTTGGCGCAAACCATGCACCTATCTTGCGTCAAGATTAGCTCCAGCTCCAAACGGACCATAACGAGCTTCCGCTTGAGCCTCATCACCTTCGAGTACCATTGGGTGCGTCTAAAATGATTTCTAAGCCTATGGTACACTCGGCGCAAACCGTCCACCTATCTTGCACTGACACTGGCTCCCAATCGACCGAAACGAGATTCCACATGACCCACATCACCTAGGAGTACCATCGGGTGCGTCCAAAACGGTTTTCGAGCCTATGGTATGTTCGGCGCAAACCGTGCACCTATCTTGCACCGACACTGGCTCCCAACAGACCGAAACGAGATTCCACTTGACCAACGTCACCTAGGAGTACCATCGGTCGCGTCCAAAATGATTTCTGAGCCTATGGCATGTTCGGCGCAAACCGTGCACCTATCTTGCACCGACACTGTCTCCCAACAGCCCGAAACAAGATTCCACATGACCCACATCACCTAGGAGTACCATCGGGTGCGTCCAAAATGATTTACGAGCCTATGGTATGTTCGGCGCAAACCGTGCACCTATCTTGCACCGACACTGGCTCCCAACAAACCGAAACGAGATTCCACTTGACCCACGTCACCTAGAAGTACCATCGGGTGCATCCAAAACGGTTTTCGAGCCTATGGTATGTTCGGCGCAAACCGTGCACCTATCTTGCACCGACACTGGCTCCCAATAGACCGAAACGAGATTCCACTTGACCAACATCACCTAGGAGTACCATCGGGTGCGTCCAAAATGATTTCTGAGCCTATGGTATGTTCGGCGCAAACCGTGCACCTATCTTGCACCGACACTGGCTCCCAACAAACCGAAACGAGATTCCACATGACCCACGTCACCTAGAAGTACCATCGGGTGCGTCCAAAACGGTTTTCGAGCCTATGGTATGTTCGGCGCAAACCGTGCACCTATCTTGCACCGACACTGGCTCCCAATAGACCGAAACGAGATTCCACTTGACCAACGTCACCTAGGAGTACCTTCGGGTGCGTCCAAATGATTTCTGAGCCTATGGTATGTTCGGCGCAAACCGTGCACCTATCTTGCACCGACACTGGCTCCCAACAGACTGAAATGAGATTCCACATGACCCACGTCACCTAGGAGTACCATCGGGTGTGTCCAAAATGATTTGCGAGCCTATGGTATGTTCGGCGCCAACCATGCACCTATTTTGCACCGACACTGGCTCCCAACAGACTGAAACGAGATTCCACTTGACCCACGTCACCTAGGAGTACCATCGGGTGCGTCCAAAATGATTTCTGAGCCTATGGTATGTTCGGCGCAATCCGTGCACCTATCTTGCACCGACACTGGCTCCCAACAGACCGAAATGAGATTCCACATGACCCATGTCACCTAGGAGTACCATCTGGTGCGTCCAAAACAATTTCCGATCCTATGGTACGTTTGGCGCAAACCATGCACCTATCTTGCGTCAAGATTAGCACCAGCTCAAACGGACCAAAACGAGCTTCCGCTTGAGCCTCATCACCTTCGAGTACCATTGGGTGTGTCTAAAATGATTTCTGAGCCTATGGTACACTCGGCACAAACCGTGCACCTATCTTGCACCGACACTGGCTCCCAACAGACCGAAACGAGATTCCACATGACCCACGTCACCTAGGAGTACCATCGGGTGCGTCCAAAATGATTTCCGAGTGTATGGTATGTTCGGCGCAAATCGTGCACCTATATTGCACCGACACTGGCTCCCAACGGACCGAAACAAGACTCCACATGACCCACGTCACCTAGGAGTACCATCGGGTGTGTCCAAAACGATTTGCGAGCCTATGGTATGTTCGGCGCCAACTGTGCACCTATCTTGCACCGACACTGGCTCCCAACAGACCGAAATGAGATTCCACTTAACCCACATCACCTAGGAGTACCATCGGGTGCGTCCAAAATGATTTCCGAGCCTATGGTATGTTTAGCGCAATCCGTGCACCTATCTTGCACCGACACTGGCTCCCAACAGCCTGAAATGAGATTCCACATGACCCACGTCACCTAGGAGTACCATCTGGTGCGTCCAAAACGATTTCTGATCCTACGGTACGTTTGGCGCAAACCATGCACCTATCTTGCGTCAAGATTTGCACCAGCTCCAAACGGACCATAACGAGCTTCCGCTTGAGCCTCATCACCTTCGAGTACGATTGGGTGCGTCCAAAATGATTCTAAGCCTATGGTACACTCGGCGCAAACCATGCACCTATCTTGCACTGACACTGGCTCCCAATAGACCGAAATGAGATTCCACATGACCCACATCACCTAGGAGTACCATCGGGTGCGTCCAAAACGGTTTTCGAGCCTATGGTATGTTCGGCGCAAACCGTGCACCTATCTTGCACCGACACTGGCTCCCAACAGACCAAAACGAGATTCCACTTGACCAACGTCACCTAGGAGTACCATCGGGTGCGTCCAAAACAATTTCTAAGCCTATGGTATGTTCGGCGCAAACCGTGCACCTATCTTGCACCGACACTGGCTCCCAACAGACCGAAACAAGATTCCACATGACCCACATCACCTAGGAGTTCCATCGGGTGCGTCCAAAACGATTTACGAGCCTATGGTATGTTCGGCGCCAACCGTGCACCTATCTTGCACCAACACTGGCTCCCAACAAACCAAAATGAGATTCCACTTGACCCACGTCACCTAGGAGTACCATCAGGTGCGTTCAAAATGATTTTCGAGCCTATGGTATGTTCGGCGTAATCCATGCACCTATCTTGCACCGACACTGGCTCCCAACAGACTGAAAGGAGATTCCACATGACCCATGTCACCTAGGAGTACCATCGGGTGCGTCCAAAACGATTTCCGATCCTACGGTATGTTTGGCGCAAACCTTGCACCTATCTTGCGTCAAGATTAGCACCACCTCCAAACGGACCAAAACGAGCTTCCGCTTGAGCCTCATCACCTTCGAGTACCATTGGGTGTGTCTAAAATGATTTCTGAGCCTATGGTACACTCGGCACAAACCGTGCACCTATCTTGCACCGACACTGGCTCCCAACAGACCGAAACGAGATTCCACATGACCCGCGTCACCTAGGAGTACCATCGGGTGCGTCCAAAACGATTTTCGAGCATATGGTATGTTCGGCGCAAACCGTGCACCTATCTTGCACCAACACTGGCTCCCAATGGACCGAAACGAGACTCCACATGACCCACGTCACCTAGGAGTACCATCGGGTGTGTCCAAAATGATTTGCGAGCCTATGGTATGTTCGGCGCCAACCATGCACCTATCTTGCACCGACACTGGCTCCCAAAAGACTGAAATGAGATTCCACTTGACCCACATCACCTAGGAGTACCATCGGGTGCGTCCAAAATGATTTCTGAGCCTATGGTATGTTCGGCGCAATCCGTGCACCTATCTTGCACCGACACTAGCTCCCAACAGACCGAAATGAGATTCCACTTAACCCACGTCACCTAGGAGTACCATCGGGTGTGTCCAAAATGATTTCCGAGCCTATGGTATGTTCAGCGCAATCCGTGCACCTATCTTGCACCGACACTGGCTCCCAACAGCCTGAAATGAGATTCCACATGACCCACGTCACCTAGGAGTACCATCTGGTGCGTCCAAAACGATTTCTGATCCTACGGTACGTTTGGCGCAAACCATGCACCTATCTTGCGTCAAGATTTGCACCAGCTCCAAACGGACCATAACGAGCTTCCGCTTGAGCCTCATCACCTTCGAGTACGATTGGGTGCGTCCAAAATGATTTCTAAGCCTATGGTACACTCGGCGCAAACCGTGCACCTATCTTGCACTGACACTGGCTCCCAATAGACGGAAACGAGATTCCACATGACCCACATCACCTAGGAGTACCATCGGGTGCGTCCAAAATGGTTTTCGAGCCTATGGTATGTTCGGCACAAACCGTGCACCTATCTTGCACCGACACTGGCTCCCAACAGACCGAAACGAGATTCCACTTGACCAACGTCACCTAGGAGTACCATCGGGTGCGTCCAAAATGATTTCCGAGCCTATGGTATGTTCAGCGCAATCCGTGCACCTATCTTGCACCGACACTGGCTCCCAACAGCCTGAAATGAGATTCCACATGACCCACGTCACCTAGGAGTACCATCGGGTGCGTCCAAAACGATTTCCGAGCATATGGTATGTTCGGCGCAAACCGTGCACCTATCTTGCACCAACACTGGCTCCCAATGGACCGAAAAGAGACTTCACATGACCCACGTCACCTAGGAGTACCATCGGGTGTGTCCAAAATGATTTGCGAGCCTATGGTATGTTCGGCGCCAACCATGCACTTATCTTGCACCGACACTGGCTCCCAGCAGACCGAAACAAGATTCCACTTGCCCACGTCACCTAGGAGTACCATCGGGTGTGTCCAAAATGATTTCTGAGCCTATGGTATGTTCGGCGCCAACCGTGGCACCTATCTTGCACCGACACTAACACTGTCTCCCAACAGACCAAAACAAGATTCCACATACCCACGTCACCTAGGAGTACCATCGGGTGCATCCAAAATGATTTCCGAGCCTATGGTATGTTCGGCGCAAACCGTGCACCTATCTTGCACCGACACTGGCTCCCATGGATCGAAACAAGACTCCACATGACCCACGTCACCTAGGAGTACCATCGGGTGTGTCCAAAACAATTTGCAAGCCTATGGTATGTTCGCGCCAACCGTGCACCTATCTTGCACCAACACTGGCTCCCAACAGACCGAAACGAGATTCCACTTGACCCACGTCACCTAGGAGTACCATCGGGTGTGTCCAAAATGATTTCTGAGGCCTATGGTATGTTCGGCGCCAACTGTGCACCTATCTTGCACCGACACTGGCTCCCAATTAGATCGAAATGAGATTCCACATGACCCACATCACCTAGGAGTACCATCGGGTGCGTCCAAAAACAATTTCCGAGCCTATGGTATGTTCGGCGTCAAACCGTGCACCTATCTTGCACCGACACTAAACTATTTCCCAACAGACCGAAACAAGATTCCACATGACCCACGTCACCTAGGAGTACCATCGGGTGCATCCAAAATGATTTCCGAGCCAATGGTATGTTTCGGCGCAAACCGTGCACCTATCTTGCACCGACACTGGCTCCCAACAAACCGAAACGAGATTCCACTTGACCCACGTCACCTAGGAGTACCATCAGGTGCGTTCAAAATGATTTCCGAGCCTATGGTATGTTCGGCGTAATCCGTGCACCTATCTTGCACCGACACTGGCTCCCAACAGACCGAAACAAGATTCCACATGACCCACGTCTCCTAGGAGTACCATCGGGTGGCGTCCAAAACGATTTCCGATCCTACGGTATGTTTGGCGCAAACCGTGCACCTATCTTGCGACAAGATTAGCACCACCTCCAAACGGACCGAAACAAGATTCCACATGACCCACGTCACCTAGGAGTACCATCGGGTGCGTCCAAAATGATTTATGAGCCTATGGTATGTTCGGCGCCAACCGTGCACCTATCTTGCACCGACACTGGCTCCCAACAAACCGAAATGAGATTCCACTTGACCCACGTCACCTAGGAGTACCATTGGGTGCGTTCAAAATGATTTCCGAGCCTATGGTATGTTCGGCGTAATCCGTGCACCTATCTTGCACTGACACTGGCTCCCAACAGACCGAAATGAGATTCCACTTGACCAACGTCACCTAGGAGTACCATCGGGTGCGTCCAAAATGATTTCCGAGCCTATGGTATGTTCAGCACAATCCGTGCACCTATCTTGCACCGAGACTGGCTCCAACAGACTAAAATGAGATTCCACATGACCCACGTCACCTAGGAGTACCATCGGGTGCGTCCAAAACGATTTCTGATCCTATGGTACGTTTGGCGCAAACCATGCACCTATCTTGCGTCAAGATTAGCACCAGCTCCAAACGGACCACAACGAGCTTCCGCTTGAGCCTCATCACCTTCGAGTACCATTGGGTGCGTCTAAAATGATTTCTAAGCCTATGGTACACTCGGCGCAAACCGTGCACCTATCTTGCACTGACACTGGCTCCCAATAGACCGAAACGAGATTCCACATGACCCACATCACCTAGGGAGTACCATCGGGTGCGTCCAAAACGGTTTTTGAGCCTATGGTATGTTCGACGCAAACCGTGCACCTATCTTGCACCGACACTAGCTCCCAACAGACCGAAACGAGATTCCCACTTGACCAACGTCACCTAGGAGTACCATCGGGTGCGTCCAAAACAATTTCTAAGCCTATGGTATGTTCGGCGCAAACCGTGCACCTATCTTGCACTGACACTGGCTCCCAACAGACCGAAATGAGATTCCACTTGTCCCACGTCACCTAGGAGTACCATCGGTTGCGTCCAAAATGATTTCCGAGCCTATGGTATGTTCAGCACAATCCGTGCACCATATCTTGCACCGAGACTGGCTCCCAACAGACTGAAATGAGATTCCACATGACCCACGTCACCTAGGAGTACCATCTGGTGCGTCCAAAATGATTTCCGATCCTACGGTACGTTTGGCGCAAACCATGCACCTATCTTGCGTCAAGATTAGCACCAGCTCCAAACGGACCATAACGAGCTTCCGCTTGAGCCTCATCACCTTCGAGTACCATTGGGTGCGTCTAAAATGATTTCTAAGCCTATGGTACACTCGGCGCAAACCGTGCACCTATCTTGCACTGACACTCGGCTCCCAATCGACCGAAACGAGATTCCACATGACCCACATCACCTAGGAGTACCATCGGGTGCGTCCAAAACGGTTTTCGAGCCTATGGTATGTTCGGCGCAAACCGTGCACCTATCTTGCACCGACACTGGCTCCCAACAGACCGAAACGAGATTCCACTTGACCAACGTCACCTAGGAGTACCATCGTCGCGTCCAAAATGATTTCTGAGCCTATGGCATGTTCGGCGCAAACCGTGCACCTATCTTGCACCGACACTGTCTCCCAACAGCCCGAAACAAGATTCCACATGACCCACATCACCTAGGAGTACCATCGGGTGCGTCCAAAATGATTTACGAGCCTATGGTATGTTCGGCGCAAACCGTGCACCTATCTTGCACCGACACTGGCTCCCAACAAACCGAAACGAGATTCCACTTGACCCACGTCACCTAGAAGTACCATCGGGTGCATCCAAAACGGTTTTCGAGCCTATGGTATGTTCGGCGCAAACCGTGCACCTATCTTGCACCGACACTGGCTCCCAACAGACCGAAATGAGATTCCACTTGTCCCACGTCACCTAGGAGTACCATCGGTTGCGTCCAAAATGATTTCCGAGCCTATGGTATGTTCAGCACAATCCGTGCACCTATCTTGCACCGAGACTGGCTCCCAACAGACTGAAATGAGATTCCACATGACCCACGTCACCTAGGAGTACCATCTGGTGCGTCCAAAATGATTTCCGATCCTACGGTACGTTTGGCGCAAACCATGCACCTATCTTGCGTCAAGATTAGCTCCAGCTCCAAACGGACCATAACGAGCTTCCGCTTGAGCCTCATCACCTTCGAGTACCATTGGGTGCGTCTAAAATGATTTCTAAGCCTATGGTACACTCGGCGCAAACCGTCCACCTATCTTGCACTGACACTGGCTCCCAATCGACCGAAACGAGATTCCACATGACCCACATCACCTAGGAGTACCATCGGGTGCGTCCAAAACGGTTTTCGAGCCTATGGTATGTTCGGCGCAAACCGTGCACCTATCTTGCACCGACACTGGCTCCCAACAGACCGAAACGAGATTCCACTTGACCAACGTCACCTAGGAGTACCATCGGTCGCGTCCAAAATGATTCTGAGCCTATGGCATGTTCGGCGCAAACCGTGCACCTATCTTGCACCGACACTGTCTCCCAACAGCCCGAAAACAAGATTCCACATGACCCACATCACCTAGGAGTACCATCGGGTGCGTCCAAAATGATTTACGAGCCTATGGTATGTTCGGCGCAAACCGTGCACCTATCTTGCACCGACACTGGCTCCCAACAAACCGAAACGAGATTCCACTTGACCCACGTCACCTAGAAGTACCATCGGGTGCATCCAAAACGGTTTTCGAGCCTATGGTATGTTCGGCGCAAACCGTGCACCTATCTTGCACCGACACTGGGCTCCCAATAGACCGAAACGAGATTCCACTTGACCAACATCACCTAGGAGTACCATCGGGTGCGTCCAAAATGATTTCTGAGCCTATGGTATGTTCGGCGCAAACCGTGCACCTATCTTGCACCGACACTGGCTCCCAACAAACCGAAACGAGATTCCACATGACCCACGTCACCTAGAAGTACATCGGGTGCGTCCAAAACGGTTTTTCGAGCCTATGGTATGTTCGGCGCAAACCGTGCACCTATCTTGCACCGACACTGGCTCCCAATAGACCGAAACGAGATTCCACTTGACCAACGTCACCTAGGAGTACCTTCGGGTGCGTCCAAAATGATTTCTGAGCCTATGGTATGTTCGGCGCAAACCGTGCACCTATCTTGCACCGACACTGGCTCCCAACAGACTGAAATGAGATTCCACATGACCCACGTCACCTAGGAGTACCATCGGGTGTGTCCAAAATGATTTGCGAGCCTATGGTATGTTCGGCGCCAACCATGCACCTATTTTGCACCGACACTGGCTCCCAACAGACTGAAACGAGATTCCACTTGACCACGTCACCTAGGAGTACCATCGGGTGCGTCCAAAATGATTTCTGAGCCTATGGTATGTTCGGCGGCAATCCGTGCACCTATCTTGCACCGACACTGGCTTCCCAACAGACCGAAATGAGATTCCACATGACCCATGTCACCTAGGAGTACCATCTGGTGCGTCCAAAACAATTTCCGATCCTATGGTACGTTTGGCGCAAACCATGCACCTATCTTGCGTCAAGATTAGCACCAGCTCCAAACGGACCAAAACGAGCTTCCGCTTGAGCCTCATCACCTTCGAGTACCATTGGGTGTGTCTAAAATGATTTCTGAGCCTATGGTACACTCGGCACAAACCGTGCACCTATCTTGCACCGACACTGGCTCCCAACAGACCGAAACGAGATTCCACATGACCCACGTCACCTAGGAGTACCATCGGGTGCGTCCAAAATGATTTCCGAGTGTATGGTATGTTCGGCGCAAATCGTGCACCTATATTGCACCGACACTGGCTCCCAACGGACCGAAACAAGACTCCACATGACCCACGTCACCTAGGAGTACCATCGGGTGTGTCCAAACGATTTGCGAGCCTATGGTATGTTCGGCGCCAACTGTGCACCTATCTTGCACCGACACTGGCTCCCAACAGACCGAAATGAGATTCCACTTAACCCACATCACCTAGGAGTACCATCGGGTGCGTCCAAAATGATTTCCGAGCCTATGGTATGTTTAGCGCAATCCGTGCACCTATCTTGCACCGACACTGGCTCCCAACAGCCTGAAATGAGATTCCACATGACCCACGTCACCTAGGAGTACCATCTGGTGCGTCCAAAACGATTTCTGATCCTACGGTACGTTTGGCGCAAACCATGCACCTATCTTGCGTCAAGATTTGCACCAGCTCCAAACGGACCATAACGAGCTTCCGCTTGAGCCTCATCACCTTCGAGTACGATTGGGTGCGTCCAAAATGATTTCTAAGCCTATGGTACACTCGGCGCAAACCATGCACCTATCTTGCACTGACACTGGCTCCCAATAGACCGAAATGAGATTCCACATGACCCACATCACCTAGGAGTACCATCGGGTGCGTCCAAAACGGTTTTCGAGCCTATGGTATGTTCGGCGCAAACCGTGCACCTATCTTGCACCGACACTGGCTCCCAACAGACCAAAACGAGATTCCACTTGACCAACGTCACCTAGGAGTACCATCGGGTGCGTCCAAAACAATTTCTAAGCCTATGGTATGTTCGGCGCAAACCGTGCACCTATCTTGCACCGACACTGGCTCCCAACAGACCGAAACAAGATTCCACATGACCCACATCACCTAGGAGTTCCATCGGGTGCGTCCAAAACGATTTACGAGCCTATGGTATGTTCGGCGCCAACCGTGCACCTATCTTGCACCAACACTGGCTCCCAACAAACCAAAATGAGATTCCACTTGACCCACGTCACCTAGGAGTACCATCAGGTGCGTTCAAAATGATTTTCGAGCCTATGGTATGTTCGGCGTAATCCATGCACCTATCTTGCACCGACACTGGCTCCCAACAGACTGAAAGGAGATTCCACATGACCCATGTCACCTAGGAGTACCATCGGGTGCGTCCAAAACGATTTCCGATCCTACGGTATGTTTGGCGCAAACCTTGCACCTATCTTGCGTCAAGATTAGCACCACCTCCAAACGGACCAAAACGAGCTTCCGCTTGAGCCTCATCACCTTCGAGTACCATTGGGTGTGTCTAAAATGATTTCTGAGCCTATGGTACACTCGGCACAAACCGTGCACCTATCTTGCACCGACACTGGCTCCCAACAGACCGAAACGAGATTCCACATGACCCGCGTCACCTAGGAGTACCATCGGGTGCGTCCAAAACGATTTTCGAGCATATGGTATGTTCGGCGCAAACCGTGCACCTATCTTGCACCAACACTGGCTCCCAATGGACCGAAACGAGACTCCACATACCCACGTCACCTAGGAGTACCATCGGGTGTGTCCAAAATGATTTGCGAGCCTATGGTATGTTCGGCGCCAACCATGCACCTATCTTGCACCGACACTTGGCTCCCAAAAGACTGAAATGAGATTCCACTTGACCCACATCACCTAGGAGTACCATCGGGTGCGTCCAAAATGATTTCTGAGCCTATGGTATGTTCGGCGCAATCCGTGCACCTATCTTGCACCGACACTAGCTCCCAACAGACCGAAATGAGATTCCACTTAACCCACGTCACCTAGGAGTACCATCGGGTGTGTCCAAAATGATTTCCGAGCCTATGGTACGTTCAGCGCAATCCGTGCACCTATCTTGCACCGACACTGGCTCCCAACAGCCTGAAATGAGATTCCACATGACCCACGTCACCTAGGAGTACTCATCTGGTGCGTCCAAAACGATTTCTGATCCTACGGTACGTTTGGCGCAAACCATGCACCTATCTTGCGTCAAGATTTGCACCAGCTCCAAACGGACCATAACGAGCTTCCGCTTGAGCCTCATCACCTTCGAGTACGATTGGGTTGCGTCCAAATGATTTCTAAGCCTATGGTACACTCGGCGCAAACCGTGCACCTATCTTGCACTGACACTGGCTCCCAATAGACGGAAACGAGATTCCACATGACCCACATCACCTAGGAGTACCATCGGGTGCGTCCAAAATGGTTTTCGAGCCTATGGTATGTTCGGCACAAACCGTGCACCTATCTTGCACCGACACTGTGCTCCCAACAGACCGAAACGAGATTCCACTTGACCAACGTCACCTAGGAGTACCATCGGGTGCGTCCAAAATGATTCCGAGCCTATGGTATGTTCAGCGCAATCCGTGCACCTATCTTGCACCGACACTGGCTCCCAACAGCCTGAAATGAGATTCCACATGACCCACGTCACCTAGGAGTACCATCGGTGCGTCCAAAACGATTTCCGAGCATATGGTATGTTCGGCGCAAAACCGTGCACCTATCTTGCACCAACACTGGCTCCCAATGGACCGAAAAGAGACTTCACATGACCCACGTCACCTAGGAGTACCATCGGGTGTGTCCAAAATGATTTGCGAGCCTATGGTATGTTCGGCGCCAACCATGCACCTATCTTGCACCGACACGGGCTCCCAACAGACTGAAACGAGATTCCACTTGACCCACGTCACCTAGGAGTACCATCGGGTGCGTCCAAAATGATTTCTGAGCCTATGGTATGTTCGGCGCAATCCGTGCACCTATCTTGCACCGACACTGGCTCCCAACAGACCGAAATGAGATTCCACATGACCCATGTCACCTAGGAGTACCATCTGGTGCGTCCAAAACAATTTCCGATCCTATGGTACGTTTGGCGCAAACCATGCACCTATCTTGCGTCAAGATTAGCACCAGCTCCAAACGGACCAAAACGAGCTTCCGCTTGAGCCTCATCACCTTCGAGTACCATTGGGTGTGTCTAAAATGATTTCTGAGCCTATGGTACACTCGGCACAAACCGTGCACCTATCTTGCACCGACACTGGCTCCCAACAGACCGAAACGAGATTCCACATGAACCCACGTCACCTAGGAGTACCATCGGGTGCGTCCAAAACGATTTCCGAGTGTATGGTATGTTCGGCGCAAATCGTGCACCTATATTGCCACCGACACTGGCTCCCAATGGACTGAAACGGGACTCCACATGACCCACGTCACCTAGGAGTACCATCGGGTGTGTGTCCAAAACGATTTGCGAGCCTATGGTATGTTTGGCGCCAACCGTGCACCTATCTTGCACCGACACTGGCTCCCAACAGACCGAAATGAGATTCCACTTACCCACGTCACCTATGAGTACCATCGGGTGCGTCCAAAATGATTTCCGAGCCTATGGTATGTTCAGCGCAATCCGTGCACCTATCTTGCACCGACACTGGCTCCCAACAGCCTGAAATGAGATTCCACATGACCCACGTCACCTAGGAGTACCATCTGGTGCGTCCAAAACGATTTCTGATCCTACGGTACGTTTGGCGCAAACCATGCACCTATCTTGCGTCAAGATTTGCACCAGCTCCAAACGGACCATAACGAGCTTCCGCTTGAGCCTCATCACCTTCGAGTACGATTGGGTGCGTCCAAAATGATTTCTAAGCCTATGGTACACTCGGCGCAAACCGTGCACCTATCTTGCACTGACACTGGCTCCCAATAGACCGAAACGAGATTCCACATGACCCACATCACCTAGGAGTACCATCGGGTGCGTCCAAAATGGTTTTCGAGCCTATGGTATGTTCGGCGCAAATCGTGCACCTATCTTGCACCGACACTGGCTCCCAACAGACCAAAACGAGATTCCACTTGACCAACGTCACCTAGGAGTACCATCGGGTGCGTCCAAAAACGATTTCTAAGCCTATGGTATGTTCGGCGCAAACCGTGCACCTATCTTGCACCGACACTGGCTCCCAACAGACCGAAACAAGATTCCACATGACCCACATCACCTAGGAGTTCCATCGGGTGCGTCCAAAATGATTTACGAGCCTATGGTATGTTCGGCGCCAACCGTGCACCTATCTTGCACCAACACTGGCTCCCAACAAACCAAAACGAGATTCCACTTGACCCACGTCACCTAGGAGTACCATCAGGTGCGTTCAAAATGATTTTCGAGCCTATGGTATGTTCGGCGTAATCCATGCACCTATCTTGCACCGACACTGGCTCCCAACAGACTGAAAGGAGATTCCACATGACCCACGTCACCTAGGAGTACCATCGGGTGCGTCCAAACGATTTCCGATCCTACGGTATGTTTGGCGCAAACCTTGCACCTATCTTGCGTCAAGATTAGCACCACCTCCAAACGGACCAAAACGAGCTTCCGCTTGAGCCTCATCACCTTCGAGTACCATTGGGTGTGTCTAAAATGATTTCTGAGCCTATGGTACACTCGGCACAAACCGTGCACCTATCTTGCACCGACACTGGCTCCCAACAGACCGAAACGAGATTCCCACATGACCCAGCATCACCTAGGAGTACCATCGGGTGCGTCCAAAACGATTTCCGAGCAATGGTATGTTCGGCGCAAACCGTGCACCTATCTTGCACCAACTACTGGCTCCCAATGGACTGAACGAGACTCCACATGACCCACGTCACCTAGGAGTACCATCGGGTTGTGTCCAAAATGATTTGCGAGCCTATGGTATGTTCGGCGCCAACCATGCACCTATCTTGCACCGACACTGGCTCCCAACAGACTGAAATGAGATTCACTTGACCCCACTCACCTGGAGTACCATCGGGTGCGTCCAAATGATTTCTGAGCCTATGGTATGTTCGCGCAATCCGTGCACCTATCTTGCACCGACACTGGCTCCCAACAGACCGAAATGAGATTCCACTTAACCCACGTCACCTAGGAGTACCATCGGTGCGTCCAAAATGATTTCCGAGCCTATGGTATGTTCAGCGCATCCGTCGTCACCTATCTTGCACCGACCCGGCTCCCACAGCTAAATGAGATCCACATGACCCACGTCACCTAGGAGTACCATCTGGTGCGTCCAAAACGATTTCGGATCCTACGGTACATTTGGCGCAAACCATGCACCTATCTTGCGTCAAGATTGCACCAGCTTCCAAACGGACCATAACGATCTTCCGCTGAGCCTCATCACCTTCGGTACGATTGGGTGCGTCCAAACTGATGTCTAAGCCTATGGTACACTCGGCTCAAACCGTGCACCTATCTTGCACTGACACTGCTCCCAATAGACGGAAACGAGATTCCACATGACCCACATCACCTAGGAGTACCATCGGGTGCGTCCAAACGGTTTTCGAGCCTATGGTATGTTCGGCACAAACCGTGCACCTATCTTGCACCCACCACTGCTCCCAACAGACCGAAACGAGATTCCACTTGACCAACGTCACCTAGGAGTACCATCGGGTGCTTCCAACATTTCTAAGCCTATGGTATGTTCGGCGCAAACCGTGCACCTATCTTGCACCGACACTGGCTCCCAACAGACCGAACAAATTCCACATGACCCCATCACCTAGGAGTTCCATCAGGTGCGTCCAAAACGATTTACGAGCCTATGGTATGTTCGGCGCCAACCGTGCACCTATCTTGCACCACACTGGCTCCCAACAAACCAAAACTAGATTCCACTGACCCACGTCACCTAGGAGTACCATCAGGTGCGTTCAAATTATTTTCGAGCCTATGGTATGTTCGGCGTAATCCATGCACCTATCTTGCCTACACTAGCTCCCAACAACTGAAATGAGATTCCATGACCCACGTCACCTAGGAGTACCATCGGGTGCGTCCAAAACGATTTCCGATCCTACGGTATGTTTGGCGCAAACCTTGCACCTATCTTGCGTCAAGATTAGCACCACCTCCAAACGGACCAAAATGAGCTTCCGCTTGAGCCTCATCACCTTCGAGTACCATTGGGTGTGTCTAAAATGATTTCTGAGCCTATGGTACACTCGGCACAAACCGTGCACCTATCTTGCACCGACACTGGCTCCCAACAGACCGAAACGAGATTCCACATGACCCGCGTCACCTAGGAGTACCATCGGGTGCGTCCAAAATGATTTCCGAGCATATGGTATGTTCGGCGCAAACCGTGCACCTATCTTGCACCAACACTGGCTCCCAATGGACCGAAACGAGACTCCACATGACCCACGTCACCTAGGAGTACCATCGGGTGTGTCCAAAATGATTTGCGAGCCTATGGTATGTTCGGCGCCAACCATGCACCTATCTTGCACCGACACTGGCTCCCAACAGACTGAAACGAGATTCCACTTGACCCACGTCACCTAGGAGTACCATCGGGTGCGTCCAAAATGATTTCTGAGCCTATGGTATGTTCGGCGCAATCCGTGCACCTATCTTGCACCGACACTGGCTCCCAACAGACCGAAATGAGATTCCACATGTCCCATGTCACCTAGGAGTACCATCTGGTGCGTCCAAAACGATTTCCGATCCTACGGTACGTTTGGCGCAAACCATGCACCTATCTTGCGTCAAGATTAGCACCACCTCCAAACGGACCAAAACGAGCTTCCGCTTGAGCCTCATCACCTTCGAGTACCATTGGGTGCGTCTAAAATGATTTCTGAGCCTATGGTACACTCGGCGCAAACCATGCACCTATCTTGCACCGACACCAACACTGTCTCCAAATGAACCGAAAAGAGATTCCACATTACCCACATCACCTTGGAGTTCTATCGCACCTATCTTTCACCGACACTAGCTGCCAATGGACCAAAACAAGACTCCACATGACCCACGTCACCTAGGAGTACCATCGGGTGCATCCAAAATGATTTACGAGCCTATGGTATGTTCGGCGCCAACCGTGCACCTATCTTGCACCGACACTGGCTCCCAACAAACCGAAACGAGATTCCACTTGACCCACGTTACCTAGGAGTACCATCGGGTGCGTTCAAAATGATTTCCGAGCCTATGGTATGTTCGGCGTAATCCGTGGACCTATCTTGCACCGACACTGGCTCCCAACAGACTGAAATGAGATTCCACATGACCCACGTCACCTAGGAGTACCATCAGGAGCATCCAAAATGATTTCTGATCCTACGGTATGTTTGGCGCAAACCATGCACCTATCTTGCATCAAGATTAGCACCACCTCCAAACGGACCAAAACGAGCTTCCGCTTGAGCCTCATCACCTTTGAGTACCATTGGGTGTGTCTAAAATGATTTCTGAGCCTATGGTACACTCGGCACAAACCGTGCACCTATCTTGCACCGACACTGGCTCCCAACAGACCGAAACGAGATTCCACATGACCCGCGTCACCTAGGAGTACCATCGGGTGCGTCCAAAACGATTTCCGAGCATATGGTATGTTCGGCGCAAACCGTGCACCTATCTTGCACCAACACTGGCTCCCAATGGACCGAAACGAGACTCCACATGACCCACGTCACCTAGGAGTACCATCGGGTGTGTCCAAAATGATTTGCGAGCCTATGGTATGTTCGGCGCCAACCATGCACCTATCTTGCCCCGACACTAGCTCCCAACAGACTGAAATGAGATTCCACTTGACCCACGTCACCTAGGAGTACCATCGGGTGCGTCCAAAATGATTTCTGAGCCTATGGTATGTTCGGCGCAATCCGTGCACCTATCTTGCACCGACACTGGCTCCCAACAGACCGAAATGAGATTCCACTTAACCCACGTCACCTAGGAGTACCATCGGGTGCGTCCAAAATGATTTCCGAGCCTATGGTATGTTCAGCGCAATCCGTGCACCTATCTTGCACCGACACTGGCTCCCAACAGCCTGAAATGAGATTCCACATGACCCACGTCACCTAGGAGTACCATCTGGTGCGTCCAAAACGATTTCTGATCCTACGGTACGTTTGGCGCAAACCATGCACCTATCTTGCGTCAAGATTTGCACCAGCTCCAAACGGACCATAACGAGCTTCCGCTTGAGCCTCATCACCTTCGAGTACGATTGGGTGCGTCCAAAATGATTTCTAAGCCTATGGTACACTCGGTGCAAACCGTGCACCTATCTTGCACTGACACTGGCTCCCAATAGACGGAAACGAGATTCCACATGACCCACATCACCTAGGAGTACCATCGGGTGCGTCCAAAACGGTTTTCGAGCCTATGGTATGTTCGGCACAAACCGTGCACCTATCTTGCACCAACACTGGCTCCCAACAGACCGAAACGAGATTCCACTTGACCAACGTCACCTAGGAGTACCATCGGGTGCGTCCAAAACGATTTCTAAGCCTATGGTATGTTCGGCGCAAACCGTGCACCTATCTTGCACCGACACTGGCTCCCAACAGACCGAAACAAGATTCCACATGACCCACATCACCTAGGAGTTCCATCGGGTGCGTCCAAAACGATTTACGAGCCTATGGTATGTTCGGCGCCAACCGTGCACCTATCTTGCACCAACACTGGCTCCCAACAAACCAAAACGAGATTCCACTTGACCCACGTCACCTAGGAGTACCATCAGGTGCGTTCAAAATGATTTTCGAGCCTATGGTATGTTCGGCGTAATCCATGCACCTATCTTGCACTGACACTGGCTCCCAACAGACTGAAATGAGATTCCACATGACCCACGTCACCTAGGAGTACCATCGGGTGCGTCCAAAACGATTTCCGATCCTACGGTATGTTTGGCGCAAACCTTGCACCTATCTTGCGTCAAGATTAGCACCACCTCCAAACGGACCAAAACGAGCTTCCGCTTGAGCCTCATCACCTTCAAGTACCATTGGGTGTGTCTAAAATGATTTCTGAGCCTATGGTACACTCGGCACAAACCGTGCACCTATCTTGCACCGACACTGGCTCCCAACAGACCGAAACGAGATTCCACATGACCCGCGTCACCTAGGAGTACCATCGGGTGCGTCCAAAATGATTTCCGAGCATATGGTATGTTCGGCGCAAACCGTGCACCTATCTTGCACCAACACTGGCTCCCAATGGACCGAAACGAGACTCCACATGACCCACGTCACCTAGGAGTACCATCGGGTGTGTCCAAAATGATTTGCGAGCCTATGGTATGTTCGGCGCCAACCATGCACCTATCTTGCACCGACACTGGCTCCCAACAGACTGAAACGAGATTCCACTTGACCCACGTCACCTAGGAGTACCATCGGGTGCGTCCAAAATGATTTCTGAGCCTATGGTATGTTCGGCGCAATCCGTGCACCTATCTTGCACCGACACTGGCTCCCAACAGACCGAAATGAGATTCCACATGTCCCATGTCACCTAGGAGTACCATCTGGTGCGTCCAAAACGATTTCCGATCCTACGGTACGTTTGGCGCAAACCATGCACCTATCTTGCGTCAAGATTAGCACCACCTCCAAACGGACCAAAACGAGCTTCCGCTTGAGCCTCATCACCTTCGAGTACCATTGGGTGGGTCTAAAATGATTTCTGAGCCTATGGTACACTCGGCGCAAACCGTGCACCTATCTTGCACCGACACCAACACTGTCTCCAAATGAACCGAAAAGAGATTCCACATTACCCACATCACCTTGGAGTTCCATCACACCTATCTTGCATCGACACTAGCTGCCAACAGACCAAAACAAGACTCCACATGACCCACGTCACCTAGGAGTACCATCGGGTGCATCCAAAATGATTTATGAGCCTATGGTATGTTTTGCGCAAACCGTGCCCCTATCTTGCACCGACACTGGCTCCCAATAGACCGAAACGAGATTCCACTTGACCAACGTCACCTAGGAGTACCATCGGGTGCGTCCAAAATGATTTCTGAGCCTATGGTAGGTTCGGCGCAAACCGTGCACCTATCTTGCACCGACACTGGCTCCCAACAGACCGAAATGAGATTCCACTTGACCCACGTCACCTAGGAGTACCATCGGGTGCATCCAAAACGATTTCTGAGCCTATGGTATGTTCGGCGCAAACCGTGCACCAATCTTGCACCGACACTGGCTCCCAACAGACCGAAACAAGATTCCACATGACCCACATCATCTAGGAGTACCATTGGGTGCGTCCAAAACGATTTAGGAGCCTATGGTATGTTCGGCGCCAACCGTGCACCTATCTTGCACCGACACTGGCTCCCAACAAATCGAAACGAGATTCCACTTGACCCACGTCACCTAGGAGTACCATCGGGTGCGTTCAAAATGATTTCTGAGCCTATGGTATGTTCGGCGTAATCCGTGCACCTATCTTGCACTGACACTGGCTCCCAATAGACTAAAATGAGATTCCACATGACCCACGTCACCTAGGAGTACCATCGGGTGCGTCCAAAATGATTTCCGATCCTACGGTATGTTTGCCGCAAACCATGCACCTATCTTGCGTCAAGATTAGCACCACCTCCAAACGGACCAAAATGAGCTTCCACTTGAGCCTCATCACCTTCGAGTACCATTGGGTGCGTCTAAAATGATTTCTGAGCCTATGGTACACTCGGCGCAAACCGTGCACTTAGCTTGCACCGACACTGGCTCCCAACAGACTGAAACAAGATTCCACTTGCCCACGTCACCTAGGAGTACCATTGGGTGCGTCCAAAATGATTTCCGAGCCTATGGTATGTTCGGTGCAAACCGTGCACCTATCTTGCACCAACACTGGCTCCCAACAGACCGAAATGAGATTCCACTTGACCCACGTCACCTAGGAGTACCATCGGGTGCGTCCAAAACGATTTCTGAGCCTATGGTATATTCGGCGCAAACCGTGCACCTATCTTGCACCGACACTGGCTCCCAACAGACTGAAACGAGATTCCACTTGACCCATGTCACCTAGGAGTACCATCGGGTGCGTCCAAAATGATTTCTGAGCCTATGGTATGTTCGGCGCAATCCGTGCACCTATCTTGCACCGACACTGGCTCCCAATAGACCGAAATGAGATTCCACATGACCCATGTCACCTAGGAGTACCATCTGGTGCGTCCAAAACGATTTCCGATCCTATGGTACGTTTGGCGCAAGCCATGCACCTATCTTGCGTCAAGATTAGCACCAGCTCCAAATGGACCAAAACGACCTTCCGCTTGAGCCTCATCACCTTCGAGTACCATTGGGTGCGTCTAAAATGATTTCTGAGCCTATGGTACACTCGGCGCAAACCATGCACCTATCTTGCACCGACACCAACACTGTCTCCAAATGAACCGAAAAGAGATTCCACATTACCCACATCACCTTGGAGTTCTATCGCACCTATCTTGCACCGACACTAGCTGCCAACGGACCAAAACAAGACTCCACATGACCCACGTCACCTAGGAGTACCATCGGGTGCGTCCAAAATTATTTACGAGCCTATGGTATGTTCGGCGCAAACCGTGCACCTATCTTGCACCAACACTGGCTCCCAACAGACCGAAATGAGATTCCACTTGACCCACGTCACCTAGGAGTACCATCGGGTGCGTCCAAAATGATTTCTGAGCCTATGGTATGTTCAGTGCAAACCGTGCACCTATCTTGCACCGACACTGGCTCCCAACAGACCGAAACAAGATTCCACATGACGCACATCTCCTAGGAGTACCATCGGGTGCATCCAAAATGATTTACGAGCCTATGGTATGTTCGGCGCCAACCGTGCACCTATCTTGCACTGACACTGGCTCCCAACAAACCGAAACGAGATTCTACTTGACCCACGTTACCTAGGAGTACCATCGGGTGCGTTCAAAATGATTTCCGAGCCTATGGTATGTTCGACGTAATCTGTGGACCTATCTTGCACCGACACTGGCTCCCAACAGACTGAAATGAGATTCCACATGACCCATGTCACCTAGGAGTACCATCGGGAGCATCCAAAACGATTTCCAATCCTACGGTATGTTTGGTGCAAACCATGCACCTATCTTGCATCAAGATTAGCACCACCTCCAAACGGACCAAAACGAGCTTCCGCTTGAGCCTCATCACCTTCGAGTACCATTGGGTGCGTCTAAAATGATTTCTGAGCCTATGGTACACTCGGCACAAACCGTGCACCTATCTTGCACCGACACTGGCTCCCAATAGACCGAAACAAGATTCCACATGACCCACGTCACCTAGGAGTACCATCGGGTGCATCCAAAACAATTTCCGATCCTACGGTATGTTTGGCACAAACCATGCACCTATCTTGCGTCAAGATTAGCACCACCTCCAAACGGACCAAAACGAGCTTCCGCTTGAGCCTCATCACCTTCGAGTACCATTGGGTGCGTCTAAAATGATTTCTGAGCCTATGGTACACTCGGCGCAAACCGTGCACCTATCTTGCACCGACACCAACACTATCTCCAAATGAACCGAAAAGAGATTCCACATTACCCACATCACCTTGGAGTTCCATCGCACCTATCTTGCACCAACACTAGCTGCCAGCAGACCAAAACAAGACTCCACATGACCCACGTCACCTAGGAGTACCATCGGGTGCGTCCAAAATGATTTATGAGCCTATGGTATGTTTCGCGCAAACCGTGCCCCTATCTTGCACCGACACTGGCTCCCAATAGACCGAAACGAGATTCCACTTGACCAACGTCACCTAGGAGTACCATCGGGTGCATCCAAAATGATTTCTGAGCCTATGGTAGGTTCGGCGCAAACCGTGCACCTATCTTGCACCGACACTGGCTCCCAATAGATCGAAACGAGATTCCACATGACCCACATCACCTAGGAGTACCATTGGGTGCGTCCAATATGACTTCCGAGCCTATGGTATGTTCGGCGCAAACCGTGCACCTATCTTGCACCGACACTGGCTCCCAACAGACCGAAATGAGATTCCACTTGACCCACGTCACCTAGGAGTACCATCGGGTGTGTCCAAAACGATTTCTGAGCCTATGGTATGTTCGGCGCAAACCGTGCACCTATCTTGCACCGACACTGGCTCCCAACAGACCGAAACAAGATTCCACATGACCCACATCACCTAGGAGTACCATTGGGTGCGTCCAAAACGATTTAGGAGCCTATGGTATGTTCGGCGCCAACCGTGCACATATCTTGCACCGACACTGGCTCCCAACAAACCGAAACAAGATTCCACTTGACCCACATCACCTAGGAGTACCATCGGGTGCATCCAAAACAATTTCCGATCCTACGGTATGTTTGGCACAAACCATGCACCTATCTTGCGTCAAGATTAGCACCACCTCCAAACGGACCAAAACGAGCTTCCGCTTGAGCCTCATCACCTTCGAGTACCATTGGGTGTGTCTAAAATGATTTCTGAGCCTATGGTACACTCGGCACAAACCGTGCACCTATCTTACACCAACACTGGCTCCCAACAGACCGAAACGAGATTCCCAATGACCCACGTCACCTAGGAGTACCATCGGGTGCGTCCAATACGATTTCCGAGCGTATGGTATGTTCGGCACAAACCATGCACCTATCTTGCACCAACTCTGGCTCCCAATGGACTGAAACGAGACTCCACATGACCCACGTCACCTAGGAGTACCATCGGGTGTGTCCAAAATGATTTGCGAGCCTATGGTATGTTCGGCGCCAACCATGCACCTATCTTGCACCGACACTGGCTCCCAACAGACTAAAACGAGATTCCACTTGACCCATGTCACCTAGGAGTACCATCGGGTGCGTCCAAAATGATTTCTGAGCCTATGGTATGTTCGGCGTAATCCGTGCACCTATCTTGCACCGACACTGGCTCCCAACAGACCGAAATGAGATTCCACATGACCCATGTCACCTAGGAGTACCATCTGGTGCGTCCAAAACGATTTCCGATCCTACGGTATGTTTGGCACAAACCATGCACCTATCTTGCGTCAAGATTAGCACCACCTCCAAACGGACCAAAACGAGCTTCCGCTTGAGCCTCATCACCTTCGAGTACCATTGGGTGCGTCTAAAATGATTTCTGAGCCTATGGTACACCCGGCGCAAACCGTGCACCTATCTTGCACCGACACCAACACTGTCTCCAAATGAACCGAAAAGAGATTCCACATTACCCACATCACCTTGGAGTTCCATCGCACCTATCTTGCACCGACACTAGCTGCCAGCAGACCAAAACAAGACTCCACATGACCCACGTCACCTAGGAGTACCATCGGGTGCGTCCAAAATGATTTATGAGCCTATGGTATGTTTCGCGCAAACCGTGCCCCTATCTTGCACCGACACTGGCTCCCAATAGACCGAAACGAGATTCCACTTGACCAACGTCACCTAGGAGTACCATCGGGTGCGTCCAAAATGATTTCTGAGCCTATGGTAGGTTCGGCGCAAACCGTGCACCTATCTTGCACCGACACTGGCTCCCAATAGATCGAAATGAGATTCCACATGACCCACATCACCTAGGAGTACCATTGGGTGCGACCAATATGATTTCCGAGCCTATGGTATGTTTGGCGCAAACCGTGCACCTATCTTGCACCGACACTGGCTCCCAACAGACCGAAATGAGATTCCACTTGACCCACGTCACCTAGGAGTACCATCGGGTGCGTCCAAAACGATTTCTGAGCCTATGGTATGTTCGGTGCAAACCGTGCACCTATCTTGCACCGACACTGGCTCCCAACAGACCGAAACAAGATTCCACATGACCCACATCACCTAGGAGTACCATTGGGTGCGTCCAAAACGATTTAGGAGCCTATGGTATGTTCGGCGCCAACCGTGCACCTATCTTGCACCGACACTGGCTCCCAACAAACCGAAACAAGATTCCACTTGACCCACATCACCTAGGAGTACCATCGGGTGCATCCAAAACAATTTTCGAGCCTATGGTATGTTCAGCGTTATCCGTGCACCTATCTTGTACCGACACTGGCTCCCAACAGACTGAAATGAGATTCCACATGACCCACGTCACCTAGGAGTACCATCTGGTGTGTCCAAAACGATTTCCGATCCTACGGTACGTTTGGCGCAAACCATGCACCTATCTTGCGTCAAGATTAGCACCAGCTCCAAACGGACCATAACGAGCTTCCGCTTGAGCCTCATCACCTTCGAGTACCATTGGGTGCGTCTAAAATGATTTCTAAGCCTATGGTGCACTCGGCGCAAACCGTGCACCTATCTTGCATTGACACTGGCTCCCAATAGACCGAAACGAGATTCCACATGGCCCACATCACCTAGGAGTACCATCGGGTGCGTCCAAAATAGTTTTTGAGCCTATGGTATGTTCGACGCAAACCGTGCACCTATCTTGCACCGACACTGGCTCCCAACAGACCGAACAAGATTCCACTTGAACAACGTCACCTAGGAGTACCATCGGGTGCGTCCAAAACGATTTCTAAGCCTATGGTATGTTCGGCGCAAACCGTGCACCTATCTTGCAACGACACTGGCTCCCAACAGACCAAAACAAGATTCCACATGACCCACATCACCTAGGAGTACCATCGGGTGCGTCCAAAACGATTTACGAGCCTATGGTATGTTTGGCGCCAACCGTGCACCTATCTTGCACCGACACTGGCTCCCAACAAACCGAAACAAGATTCCACTTGACCCACGTCACCTAGGAGTACCATCAGGGGCGTCCAAAATGATTTCCGAGCCTATGGTATGTTCGGCGTAATCCCTGGACCTATCTTGCACCGACACTGGCTCCCAACAGACTGAAATGAGATTCCACATGACCCACGTCACCTAGGAGTACCATCGGGAGCGTCCAAAATGATTTCCGATCCTACGGTATGTTTGGCGCAAACCATGCACCTATCTTGCGTCAAGATTAGCACCACCTCCAAACAGACCAAAACGAGCTTCCGCTTGAGCCTCATCACCTTCGAGTACCATTGGGTGCGTCTAAAATGATTTCTGAGCCTATGGTACACTCGGCACAAACCGTGCACCTATCTTCCACCGACACTAGCTCCCAATAGACCGAAACGAGATTCCACATGACCCACGTCACCTAGGAGTACCATCGGGTGCATCCAAAACAATTTCCGATCCTACGGTATGTTTGGCACAAACCATGCACCTATCTTGTGTCAAGATTAGCACCACCTCCAAACGGACCAAAATGAGCTTCCGCTTGAGCCTCATCACCTTCGAGTACCATTGGGTGCGTCTAAAATGATTTCTGAGCCTATGGTACACTCGACGCAAACCGTGCACCTATCTTGCACCGACACCAACACTGTCTCCAAATGAACCAAAAAGAGATTCCACATTACCCACATCACCTTAGAGTTCTATCGCACCTATCTTGCACCGACACTAGCTGCCAACGGACCAAAACAAGACTCCACATGACCCACGTCACCTAGGAGTACCATCGGGTGCGTCCAAAATGATTTACGAGCCTATGGTATGTTCGGCGCAAACCGTGCACCTATCTTGCACCGACACTGGCTCCCAACACACCGAAATGAGATTCCACTTGACCCACGTCACCTAGGAGTACCATCGGGTGCGTCCAAAACGATTTCTGAGCCTATGGTATGTTCAGCGCAAACCGTGCACCTATCTTGCACCGACACTGGCTCCCAACAGACCGAAACAAGATTCCACATGACCCACATCACCTAGGATTACCATCGGGTGCATCCAAAATGATTTATGAGCCTATGGTATGTTCGGCGCCAACCGTGCACCTATCTTGCACCGACACTGGCTCCCAACAAACCGAAACGAGATTCCACTTGACCCACGTTACCTAGGAGTACCATCGGGTACGTTCAAAATGATTTCTGAGCCTATGGTATGTTCGGCGTAATCCGTGGACCTATCTTGCACCGACACTGGCTCCCAACAGACTGAAATGAGATTCCACATGACCCACGTCACCTAGGAGTACCATCGGGAGCGTCCAAAATGATTTCCGATCCTACGGTATGTTTGGCGCAAACCATGCACCTATCTTGCGTCAAGATTAGCACCGCCTCCAAACAGACCAAAACGAGCTTCCGCTTGAGCCTCATCACCTTCGAGTACCATTGGGTGTGTCTAAAATGATTTCTGAGCCTATGGTACACTCGGCACAAACCGTGCACCTATCTTGCACCGACACTGGCTCCCAACAGACCGAAACGAGATTCCACATGACCCGCGTCACCTAGGAGTACCATCGGGTGTGTCCAAAACGATTTCCGAGCATATGGTATGTTCGGCGCAAACCGTGCACCTATCTTGCACCAACACTGGCTCCCAATGGACCGAAACGAGACTCCACATGACCCACGTCACCTAGGAGTACCATCGGGTGTGTCCAAAATGATTTGCGAGCCTATGGTATGTTCGGCGCCAACCATGCACCTATCTTGCACCGACACTGGCTCCCAACAGACTGAAATGAGATTCCACTTGACCCACGTCACCTAGGAGTACCATCGGGTGCGTCCAAAATGATTTCTGAGCCTATGGTATGTTCGGCGCAATCCGTGCACCTATCTTGCACCGACACTGGCTCCCAACAGACCGAAACGAGATTCCACATGACCCACGTCACCTAGGAGTACCATCGGGTGCGTCCAAAATGATTTCCAATCCTACGGTATGTTTGCCGCAAACCATGCACCTATCTTGCGTCAAGATTAGCACCACCTCCAAACGGACCAAAATGAGCTTCCGCTTGAGCCTCATCACCGTCGAGTACCATTGGGTGCGTCTAAAATGATTTCTGAGCCTATGGTACACTCAGCGCAAACCGTGCACTTATCTTGCACCGACACTGGCTCCCAACAGACCGAAACAAGATTCCACTTGCCCACGTCACCTAGGAGTACCATTGGGTGCATCCAAAATGATTTCCAAGCCTATGGTATGTTCGGCGCAAACCGTGCACCTATCTTGCACCGACACTGGCTCCCAACAGACCGAAATGAGATTCCACTTGACCCACGTCACCTAGGAGTACCATCGGGTGCGTCCAAAATGATTTCTGAGCCTATGGTATGTTCGGTGCAAACCGTGCACCTATCTTGCACCGACACTGGCTCCCAACAGACCGAAACAAGATTCCACATGACCCACATCACCTAGGAGTACCATTGGGTGCGTCCAAAACAATTTAGGAGCCTATGGTATGTTCGGCGCCAACCGTGCACCTATCTTGCACCGACACTGGCTCCCAACAAACCGAAACAAGATTCACTTGACCCACGTCACCTAGGAGTACCATCGGGTGCGTTCAAAATGATTTCCGAGCCTATGGTATGTTCAGCGTAATCCGTGCACCTATCTTGTACCGACACTGGCTCCCAACAGACTGAAATGAGATTCCACATGACCCACGTCACCTAGGAGTACCATCTGGTGCGTCCAAAATGATTTCCGATCCTACGGTACGTTTGGCGCAAACCATGCACCTATCTTGCGTCAAGATTAGCACCAGCTCCAAACGGACCATAACGAGCTTCCGCTTGAGCCTCATCACCTTCGAGTACCATTGGGTGCGTCTAAAATGATTTCTAAGCCTATGGTACACTCGGCGCAAACCGTGCACCTATCTTGCACTGACACTGGCTCCCAATAGACCGAAACGAGATTCCACATGGCCCACATCACCTAGGAGTACCATCGGGTGCGTCCAAAACAGTTTTTGAGCCTATGGTATGTTCGACGCAAACCGTGCACCTATCTTGCACCGACACTGGCTCCCAACAGACTGAAACAAGATTCCACTTGAACAACGTCACCTAGGAGTACCATCGGGTGCGTCCAAAACGATTTCTAAGCCTATGGTATGTTCGGCGCAAACCGTGCACCTATCTTGCAACGACACTGGCTCCCAACAGACCGAAACAAGATTCCACATGACCCACATCACCTAGGAGTACCATCGGGTGCGTCCAAAACGATTTACGAGCCTATGGTATGTTCGGCGCCAACCGTGCACCTATCTTGCACCGACATTGGCTCCCAACAAACCGAAATGAGATTCCACTTGACCCACGTCACCTAGGAGTACCATCAGGGGCGTCCAAAATGATTTCTGAGCCTATGGTATGTTCGGCGTAATCCGTGGACCTATCTTGCACCGACACTGGCTCCCAACAGACTGAAATGAGATTCCACATGACCCACGTCACCTAGGAGTACCATCGGGAGCGTCCAAAATGATTTCCGATCCTACGATATGTTTGGCGCAAACCATGCACCTATCTTGCGTCAAGATTAGCACCACCTCCAAACGGACCAAAACGAGCTTCCGCTTGAGCCTCATCACCTTCGAGTACCATTGGGTGCGTCTAAAATGATTTCTGAGCCTATGGTACACTCGGCACAAACCGTGCACCTATCTTGCACCGACACTGGCTCCCAATAGACCGAAACGAGATTCCACATGACCCACGTCACCTAGGAGTACCATCGGGTGCATCCAAAACAATTTCTGATCCTACGGTATGTTTGGCACAAACCATGCACCTATCTTGCGTCAAGATTAGCACCACCTCCAAACGGACCAAAACGAGCTTCCGCTTGAGCCTCATCACCTTCGAGTACCATTGGGTGCGTCTAAAATGATTTCTGAGCCTATGGTACACTCGGCGCAAACCGTGCACCTATCTTGCACCGACACCAACACTGTCTCCAAATGAACCGAAAAGAGATTCCACATTACCCACATCACCTTGGAGTTCCATCGCACCTATCTTGCACCGACACTAGCTGCCAACAGACCAAAACAAGACTCCACATGACCCACGTCAACTAGGAGTACCATCGAGTGCGTCCAAAATGATTTATGAGCCTATGGTATGTTTTGCGCAAACCGTGCCCCTATCTTGCACCGACACTGGCTCCCAATAGACCGAAACGAGATTCCACTTGACCAACGTCACATAGGAGTACCATCGGGTGCGTCCAAAATGATTTCTGAGCCTATGGTAGGTTCGGCGCAAACCGTGCACCTATCTTGCACCGACACTGGCTCCCAATAGATCGAAACGAGATTCCACATGACCCACATCACCTAGGAGTACCATCTGGTGTGTCCAAAACGATTTCCGATCCTACGGTATGTTCGGCGCAAACCATGCACCTATCTTGCATCGACACTGGCTCCCAACAAACCGAAACGAGATTCCACTTGACCCACGTTACCTAGGAGTACCATCGGGTACGTTCAAAATGATTTCTGAGCCTATGGTATGTTCGGCGTAATCCGTGGACCTATCTTGCACCGACACTGGCTCCCAACAGACTGAAATGAGATTCCACATGACCCACGTCACCTAGGAGTACCATCGGGAGCGTCCAAAATGATTTCCGATCCTACGGTATGTTTGGCGCAAACCATGCACCTATCTTGCGTCAAGATTAGCACCGCCTCCAAACAGACCAAAACGAGCTTCCGCTTGAGCCTCATCACCTTCGAGTACCATTGGGTGTGTCTAAAATGATTTCTGAGCCTATGGTACACTCGGCACAAACCGTGCACCTATCTTGCACCGACACTGGCTCCCAACAGACCGAAACGAGATTCCACATGACCCGCGTCACCTAGGAGTACCATCGGGTGTGTCCAAAACGATTTCCGAGCATATGGTATGTTCGGCGCAAACCGTGCACCTATCTTGCACCAACACTGGCTCCCAATGGACCGAAACGAGACTCCACATGACCCACGTCACCTAGGAGTACCATCGGGTGTGTCCAAAATGATTTGCGAGCCTATGGTATGTTCGGCGCCAACCATGCACCTATCTTGCACCGACACTGGCTCCCAACAGACTGAAATGAGATTCCACTTGACCCACGTCACCTAGGAGTACCATCGGGTGCGTCCAAAATGATTTCTGAGCCTATGGTATGTTCGGCGCAATCCGTGCACCTATCTTGCACCGACACTGGCTCCCAACAGACCGAAACGAGATTCCACATGACCCACGTCACCTAGGAGTACCATCGGGTGCGTCCAAAATGATTTCCAATCCTACGGTATGTTTGCCGCAAACCATGCACCTATCTTGCGTCAAGATTAGCACCACCTCCAAACGGACCAAAATGAGCTTCCGCTTGAGCCTCATCACCGTCGAGTACCATTGGGTGCGTCTAAAATGATTTCTGAGCCTATGGTACACTCAGCGCAAACCGTGCACTTATCTTGCACCGACACTGGCTCCCAACAGACCGAAACAAGATTCCACTTGCCCACGTCACCTAGGAGTACCATTGGGTGCATCCAAAATGATTTCCAAGCCTATGGTATGTTCGGCGCAAACCGTGCACCTATCTTGCACCGACACTGGCTCCCAACAGACCGAAATGAGATTCCACTTGACCCACGTCACCTAGGAGTACCATCGGGTGCGTCCAAAATGATTTCTGAGCCTATGGTATGTTCGGTGCAAACCGTGCACCTATCTTGCACCGACACTGGCTCCCAACAGACCGAAACAAGATTCCACATGACCCACATCACCTAGGAGTACCATTGGGTGCGTCCAAAACAATTTAGGAGCCTATGGTATGTTCGGCGCCAACCGTGCACCTATCTTGCACCGACACTGGCTCCCAACAAACCGAAACAAGATTCACTTGACCCACGTCACCTAGGAGTACCATCGGGTGCGTTCAAAATGATTTCCGAGCCTATGGTATGTTCAGCGTAATCCGTGCACCTATCTTGTACCGACACTGGCTCCCAACAGACTGAAATGAGATTCCACATGACCCACGTCACCTAGGAGTACCATCTGGTGCGTCCAAAATGATTTCCGATCCTACGGTACGTTTGGCGCAAACCATGCACCTATCTTGCGTCAAGATTAGCACCAGCTCCAAACGGACCATAACGAGCTTCCGCTTGAGCCTCATCACCTTCGAGTACCATTGGGTGCGTCTAAAATGATTTCTAAGCCTATGGTACACTCGGCGCAAACCGTGCACCTATCTTGCACTGACACTGGCTCCCAATAGACCGAAACGAGATTCCACATGGCCCACATCACCTAGGAGTACCATCGGGTGCGTCCAAAACAGTTTTTGAGCCTATGGTATGTTCGACGCAAACCGTGCACCTATCTTGCACCGACACTGGCTCCCAACAGACTGAAACAAGATTCCACTTGAACAACGTCACCTAGGAGTACCATCGGGTGCGTCCAAAACGATTTCTAAGCCTATGGTATGTTCGGCGCAAACCGTGCACCTATCTTGCAACGACACTGGCTCCCAACAGACCGAAACAAGATTCCACATGACCCACATCACCTAGGAGTACCATCGGGTGCGTCCAAAACGATTTACGAGCCTATGGTATGTTCAGCGCCAACCGTGCACCTATCTTGCACCGACATTGGCTCCCAACAAACCGAAATGAGATTCCACTTGACCCACGTCACCTAGGAGTACCATCAGGGGCGTCCAAAATGATTTCTGAGCCTATGGTATGTTCGGCGTAATCCGTGGACCTATCTTGCACCGACACTGGCTCCCAACAGACTGAAATGAGATTCCACATGACCCACGTCACCTAGGAGTACCATCGGGAGCGTCCAAAATGATTTCCGATCCTACGGTATGTTTGGCGCAAACCATGCACCTATCTTGCGTCAAGATTAGCACCACCTCCAAACGGACCAAAACGAGCTTCCGCTTGAGCCTCATCACCTTCGAGTACCATTGGGTGCGTCTAAAATGATTTCTGAGCCTATGGTACACTCGGCACAAACCGTGCACCTATCTTGCACCGACACTGGCTCCCAATAGACCGAAACGAGATTCCACATGACCCACGTCACCTAGGAGTACCATCGGGTGCATCCAAAACAATTTCTGATCCTACGGTATGTTTGGCACAAACCATGCACCTATCTTGCGTCAAGATTAGCACCACCTCCAAACGGACCAAAACGAGCTTCCGCTTGAGCCTCATCACCTTCGAGTACCATTGGGTGCGTCTAAAATGATTTCTGAGCCTATGGTACACTCGGCGCAAACCGTGCACCTATCTTGCACCGACACCAACACTGTCTCCAAATGAACCGAAAAGAGATTCCACATTACCCACATCACCTTGGAGTTCCATCGCACCTATCTTGCACCGACACTAGCTGCCAACAGACCAAAACAAGACTCCACATGACCCACGTCAACTAGGAGTACCATCGAGTGCGTCCAAAATGATTTATGAGCCTATGGTATGTTTTGCGCAAACCGTGCCCCTATCTTGCACCGACACTGGCTCCCAATAGACCGAAACGAGATTCCACTTGACCAACGTCACATAGGAGTACCATCGGGTGCGTCCAAAATGATTTCTGAGCCTATGGTAGGTTCGGCGCAAACCGTGCACCTATCTTGCACCGACACTGGCTCCCAATAGATCGAAACGAGATTCCACATGACCCACATCACCTAGGAGTACCATTGGGTGCGTCCAATATGATTTCCGAGCCTATGGTATGTTCGGCGCAAACCGTGCACCTATCTTGCACCGACACTGGCTCCCAATAGACCGAAATGAGATTCCACTTGACCCACGTCACCTAGGAGTACCATCGGGTGCGTCCAAAACGATTTCTGAGCCTATGGTATGTTCGGCGCAAACCGTGCACCTATCTTGCACCGACACTGGCTCCCAACAGACCGAAACAAGATTCCACATGACCCACATCACCTAGGAGTACCATTGGGTGCGTCCAAAACGATTTAGGAGCATATGGTATGTTCGGCGCCAACCGTGCACCTATCTTGCACCGACACTGGCTCCCAACAAACCGAAACAAGATTCCACTTGACCCACATCACCTAGGAGTACCATCGGGTGCGTTCAAAATGATTTTCGAGCCTATGGTATGTTCAGCGTAATCCGTGCACCTATCTTGTACCGACACTAGCTCCCAACAGACTGAAATGAGATTCCACATGACCCACGTCACCTAGGAGTACCATCTGGTGCATCCAAAACGATTTCCGATCCTACGGTACGTTTGGCGCAAACCATGCACCTATCTTGTGTGAAGATTAGCACCAGCTCCAAACGGACCATAACGAGCTTCCGCTTGAGCCTCATCACCTTCGAGTACCATTGGGTGCGTCTAAAATGATTTCTAAGCCTATGGTACACTCGGCGCAAACCGTGCACCTATCTTGCACTGACACTGGCTCCCAATAGACCGAAATGAGATTCCACATGACCCACATCACCTAGGAGTACCATCGGGTGCGTCCAAAACGGTTTTTGAGCCTATGGTATGTTCGACGCAAACCGTGCACCTATCTTGCACTGACACTGGCTCCCAACAGATCAAAACGAGATTCCACTTGACCAACGTCACCTAGGAGTACCATCGGGTGCGTCCAAAACGATTTCTAAGCCTATGGTATGTTCGGCGCAAACCGTGCACCTATCTTGCAATGACACTGGCTCCCAACAGACCGAAACAAGATTCCACATGACCCACATCACCTAGGAGTACCATCGGGTGCGTCCAAAACGATTTACGAGCCTATGGTATGTTCGGCGCCAACCATGCACCTATCTTGCACCGACACTGGCTCCCAACAAACCAAAATGAGATTCCACTTGACCCACATCACCTAGGAGTACCATCGGGTGCGTTCAAAATGATTTCCGAGCCTATGGTATGTTCGGCGTAATTCGTGCACCTATCTTGCACCGACACTGGCTCCCAACAGACTGAAATGAGATTCCACATGACCCACGTCACCTAGGAGTACCATCGGGTGCATCCAAAACGATTTCCGATCCTATGGTATGTTTGGCGCAAACCATGCACCTATGTTGCGTCAAGATTAGCACCACCTCCAAACGGACCAAAACGAGCTTCCGCTTGAGCCTCATCACCTTCGAGTACCATTGGGTGTGTCTAAAATGATTTCTGAGCCTATGGTACACTCGGCACAAACCGTGCACCTATCTTGCACCGACACTGGCTCCCAACAGACCAAAACGAGATTCCACATGACCCACGTCACCTAGGAGTACCATCGGGTGCGTCCAAAATGATTTCCAAGCGTATGGTATGTTCAGCGCAAACCGTGCACCTATCTTGCACCAACACCGGCTCCCAATGGACCGAAACGAGTCTCCACATGACCCACGTCACCTAGGAGTACCATCGGGTGTGTCCAAAATGATTTGCGAGCCTATGGTATGTTCGTCGCCAACCATGCACCTATCTTGCACCGACACTGGCTCCCAACAGACTAAAACGAGATTCCACTTGACCCACGTCACCTAGGAGTACCATCGGGTGCGTCCAAAATGATTTCTGAGCCTATGGTATGTTCGGCGCAATCCGTGCACCTATCTTGCACCGACACTAGCTCCCAACAGACCGAAATGAGATTCCACATGACCCATGTCACCTAGGAGTACCATCTGGTGCGTCTAAAATGATTTCCGATCCTACGGTACGTTTGGCGCAAACCATGCACCTATCTTGCGTCAAGATTAGCACCACCTCCAAACGGACCAAAACGAGCTTCCGCTTGAGCCTCATCACCTTCGAGTACCATTAGGTGCGTCTAAAATGATTTCTGAGCCTATGGTACACTCGACGCAAACCGTGCACCTATCTTGCACCGACACCAACACTGTCTCCAAATGAACCAAAAAGAGATTCCACATTACCCACATTACCTTGGAGTTCTATCGCACCTATCTTGCACCGACACTAGCTGCCAACGGACCAAAACAAGACTCCACATGACCCACGTCACCTAGGAGTACCATCGGGTGCGTCCAAAATGATTTACGAGCCTATGGTATGTTCGGCGCAAACCGTGCACCTATCTTGCACCGACACTGGCTCCCAACAGACCGAAATGAGATTCCACTTGACCCACGTCACCTAGGAGTACCATCGGGTGTGTCCAAAACGATTTCTGAGCCTATGGTATGTTCAGCGCAAACCGTGCACCTATATTGCACCGACACTGGCTCCCAACAGACCGAAACAAGATTCCACATGACCCACATCACCTAGGATTACCATCGGGTGCATCCAAAATGATTTATGAGCCTATGGTATGTTCGGCGCCAACCGTGCACCTATCTTGCACCGACACTGGCTCCCAACAAACCGAAACGAGATTCCACTTGACCCACGTTATCTAGGAGTACCATCGGGTGCGTTCAAAATGATTTCCGAGCCTATGGTATGTTCGGCGTAATCCGTGGACCTATCTTGCACCGACACTGGCTCCCAACAGACTGAAATGAGATTCCACATGACCCACGTCACCTAGGAGTACCATCGGGAGCGTCCAAAATGATTTCCGATCCTACGATATGTTTGGCGCAAACCATGCACCTATCTTGCGTCAAGATTAGCACCACCTCCAAACGGACCAAAACGAGCTTCCGCTTGAGCCTCATCACCTTCGAGTACCATTGGGTGTGTCTAAAATGATTTCTGAGCCTATGGTACACTCGGCACAAACCATGCACCTATCTTGCACCGACACTGGCTCCCAACAGACCGAAACGAGATTCCACATGACCCACGTCACCTAGGAGTACCATCGGGTGCGTCCAAAATGATTTCCGATCCTACGGTATATTTGCCGCAAACCATGCACCTATCTTGCGTCAAGATTAGCACCACCTCCAAACGGACCAAAATGAGCTTCCGCTTGAGCCTCATCACCTTCGAGTACCATTGGGTGCGTCTAAAATGATTTCTGAGCCTATGGTACACTCGGCGCAAACCATGCACTTATCTTGCACCGACACTGGCTCCCAACAGACCGAAACAAGATTCCACTTGCCCACGTCACCTAGGAGTACCATTGGGTGCGTCCAAAATGATTTCCGAGCCTATGGTATGTTCGGCGCAAACCGTGCACCTATCTTGCACCGACACTGGCTCCCAATAGACCGAAATGAGATTCCACTTGACCCACGTCACCTAGGAGTACCATCGGGTGCGTCCAAAACGATTTCTGAGCCTATGGTATGTTCGGCGCAAACCGTGCACCTATCTTGCACCGACACTGGCTCCCAACAGACCGAAACAAGATTCCACATGACCCACATCACCTAGGAGTACCATTGGGTGCGTCCAAAACGATTTAGGAGCCTATGGTATGTTCGGCGCCAACCGTGCACCTATCTTGCACCGACACTGGCTCCCAACAAACCGAAACAAGATTCACTTGACCCACGTCACCTAGGAGTACCATCGGGTGCGTTCAAAATGATTTCCGAGCCTATGGTATGTTCAGCGTAATCCGTGCACCTATCTTGTACCGACACTGGCTCCCAATAGACTGAAATGAGATTCCACAAGACCCACGTCACCTAGGAGTACCATCTGGTGCGTCCAAAACGATTTCCGATCCTACGGTACGTTTGGCGCAAACCATGCACCTATCTTGCGTCAAGATTAGCACCAGCTCCAAACGGACCATAATGAGCTTCCGCTTGAGCCTCATCACCTTCGAGTACCATTGGGTGCGTCTAAAATGATTTCTAAGCCTATGGTACACTCGGCGCAAACCGTGCACCTATCTTGCACTGACACTGGCTCCCAATAGACCGAAACAAGATTCCACATGGCCCACATCACCTAGGAGTACCATTGGGTGCGTCCAAAATGATTTCCGAGCCTATGGTATGTTCGACGCAAACCGTGCACCTATCTTGCACCGACACTGGCTCCCAACAGACCGAAACAAGATTCCACTTGAACAACGTCACCTAGGAGTACCATCGGGTGCGTCCAAAACGATTTCTAAGCCTATGGTATGTTCGGCGCAAACCGTGCACCTATCTTGCAACGACACTGGCTCCCAACAGACCGAAACAAGATTCCACATGACCCACATCACCTAGGAGTACCATCGGGTGCGTCCAAAACGATTTACGAGCCTATGGTATGTTCGGCGCCAACCGTGCACCTATCTTGCACCGACACTGGCTCCCAACAAACCGAAACGAGATTCCACTTGACCCACGTCACCTAGGAGTACCATCGGGTGCGTTCAAAATGATTTTCGAGCCTATGGTATGTTCGGCGTAATCCGTGCAACTATCTTGCACCGACACTGGCTCCCAACAGACTGAAATGAGATTCCACATGACCCATGTCACCTAGGAGTACCATCGGGTGCGTCCAAAATGATTTCTGATCCTAGGGTATGTTTGGCGCAAACCATGCACCTATGTTGCGTCAAGATTAGCACCACCTCCAAACGGACCAAAACGAGCTTCCGGTTGAGCCTCATCACCTTCGAGTACCATTGGGTGTGTCTAAAATGATTTCTCAGCCTATGGTACACTCGGCACAAACCGTGCACCTATCTTACACCAACACTGGCTCCCAACAGACCGAAACGAGATTCCCAATGACCCACGTCACCTAGGAGTACCATCGGGTGCGTCCAAAATGATTTCCGAGCGTATGGTATGTTCGGCGCAAATCGTGCACCTATCTTGCACCAACTCTGGCTCCCAATGGACTGAAACGAGACTCCACATGACCCACGTCACCTAGGAGTACCATCGGGTGTGTCCAAAATGATTTGCGAGCCTATGGTATGTTTGGCGCCAACCATGCACCTATCTTGCACCGACACTGGCTCCCAACAGACTGAAACGAGATTCCACTTGACCCATGTCACCTAGGAGTACCATCGGGTGCGTCCAAAATGATTTCTGAGCCTATGGTATGTTCGGCGCAATCCGTGCACCTATTTTGCACCGACACTGGCTCCCAACAGACCGAAATGAGATTCCACATGACCCATGTCACCTAGGAGTACCATCTGGTGCGTCCAAAACGATTTCCGATCCTACGGTACGTTTGGCGCAAACCATGCACCTATCTTGCGTCAAGATTAGCACCAGCTCCAAATGGACCAAAACGACCTTCCGCTTGAGCCTCATCACCTTCGAGTACCATTGGGTGCGTCTAAAATGATTTCTGAGCCTATGGTACACTCGGCGCAAACCATGCACCTATCTTGCACCAACACCAACACTGTCTCCAAATGAACCGAAAAGAGATTCCACATTACCCACATCACCTTGGAGTTCTATCGCACCTATCTTGCACCGACACAAGCTGCCAACGGACCAAAACAAGACTCCACATGACCCACGTCACCTAGGAGTACCATCGGGTGCGTCCAAAATGATTTACGAGCCTATGGTATGTTCGGCGCAAACCGTGCACCTATCTTGCACCGACACTGGCTCCCAACGGACCAAAATGAGATTCCACTTGACCCACGTCACCTAGGAGTACCATCAGGTGCGTCCAAAATGATTTCTGAGCCTATGGTATGTTCAGCGCAAACCGTGCACCTATCTTGCACCGACACTGGCTCCCAACAGACCGAAACAAGATTCCACATGACCCATATCACCTAGGAGTACCATCGGGTGCATCCAAAACGATTTACGAGCCTATGGTATGTTCGGCGCCAACCGTGCACCTATCTTGCACCGACACTGGCTCCCAACAAACCGAAATGAGATTCCACTTGACCCACATTACCTAGGAGTACCATCGGGTGCGTTCAAAATGATTTCCGAGCCTATGGTATGTTCAGCGTAATCCGTGGACCTATCTTGCACCGACACTGGCTCCCAACAGACTGAAATGAGATTCCACATGACCCACGTCACCTAGGAGTACCATCGGGAGCGTTCAAAACGATTTCCGATCCTACGGTATGTTTGGTGCAAACCATGCACCTATCTTGCATCAAGATTAGCACCACCTCCAAACGGACCAAAACGAGCTTCCGCTTGAGCCTCATCACCTTCGAGTACCATTGGGTGCGTCTAAAATGATTTCTGAGCCTATGGTACACTCGGCACAAACCGTGCACCTATCTTGCACCAACACTGGCTCCCAATAGACCAAAACGAGATTCCACATGACCCACGTCACCTAGGAGTACCATCGGGTGCATCCAAAACAATTTCCAATCCTACGGTATGTTTGGCACAAACCATGCACCTATCTTGCGTCAAGATTAGCACCACCTCCAAACAGACCAAAACGAGCTTCCGCTTGAGCCTCATCACCTTCGAGTACCATTGGGTGTGTCTAAAATGATTTCTGAGCCTATGGTACACTCGGCGCAAACCGTGCACCTATCTTGCACCGACACCAACACTGTCTCCAAATGAACCGAAAAGAGATACCACATTACCCACATCACCTTGGAGTTCCATTGCACCTATCTTGCACCGACACTAGCTGCCAACAGACCAAAACAAGACTCCACATGACCCACGTCACCTAGGAGTACCATCGGGTGCGTCCAAAATGATTTATGAGCCTATGGTATGTTTCGCGCAAACCGTGCCCCTATCTTGCACCGACACTGGCTCCCAATAGACCGAAACAAGATTCCACTTGACCAACGTCACCGAGGAGTACCATCGGGTGTGTCCAAAATGATTTCTGAGCCTATGGTAGGTTCGGCGCAAACCGTGCACCTATCTTGCACCAACACTGGCTCCTAATAGAGCAAAACGAGATTCCACATGACCCACATCACCTAGGAGTACCATTGGGTGCGTCCAATATGATTTCCGAGCCTATGGTATGTTCGGCGCAAACCGTGCACCTATCTTGCACCGACACTGGCTCCCAACAGACCGAAATGAGATTCCACTTGACCCACGTCACCTAGGAGTACCATCGGGTGCGTCCAAAATGATTTCTGAGCCTATGGTATGTTCGGCGCAAACCGTGCACCTATCTTGCACCGACACTGGCTCTCAACAGACCGAAACAAGATTCCACATGACCCACATCACCTAGGAGTACCATTGGGTGCGTCCAGAACGATTTAGGAGCCTATGGTATGTTCGGCGCCAACCGTGCACCTATCTTGCACCGACACTGGCTCCCAACAAACCGAAACAAGATTCCACTTGACCCACATCACCTAGGAGTACCATCGGGTGCGTTCAAAATGATTTCCGAGCCTATGGTATGTTCGGCGTAATCCGTGCACCTATCTTGCACCGACACTGGCTCCCAACAGACTGAAATGAGATTCCACATGACCCACATCACCTAGGAGTACCATCGGGTGCGTCCAAAACGATTTCCGATCCTAAGGTATGTTTGGTGCAAACCGTGCACCTATGTTGCGTCAAGATTAGCACCACCTCCAAACGGACCAAAACGAGCTTCCGCTTGAGCCTCATCACCTTCGAGTACCATTGGGTGTGTCTAAAATGATTTCTGAGCCTATGGTACACTTGGCACAAACCGTGCACCTATCTTGCACCGACACTGGCTCCCAACAGACCGAAACGAGATTCCACATGACCCACGTCACCTAGGAGTACCATCGGGTGCGTCCAAAACGATTTCCAAGCGTATGGTATGTTCGGCGCAAACCGTGCACCTATCTTGCACCAACACCGGCTCCCAATGGACCGAAACGAGTCTCCACATGACCCACGTCACCTAGGAGTACCATCGGGTGTGTCCAAAATGATTTGCGAGCCTATGGTATGTTCGTCGCCAACCATGCACCTATCTTGCACTGACACTGGCTCCCAACAGACCGAAATGAGATTCCACTTGACCCACGTCACCTAGGAGTACCATCAGGTGCGTCCAAAATGATTTCTGAGCCTATGGTATGTTCAGCGCAAACCGTGCATCTATCTTGCACCGACACTGGCTCCCAACAGACCGAAACAAGATTCCACATGACCCACATCACCTAGGAGTACCATCGGGTGCATCCAAAATGATTTACGAGCCTATGGTATGTTTGGCGCCAACCGTGCACCTATCTTGCACCGACACTGGCTCCCAACAAACCGAAATGAGATTCCACTTGACCCACGTTACCTAGGAGTACCATCGGGTGCGTTCAAAATGATTTCCGAGCCTATGGTATGTTTGGCGTAATCCGTGGACCTATCTTGCGCCGACACTGTCTCCCAACAGACTGAAATGAGATTCGACATGACCCACGTCACCTAGGAGTACCATCGGGAGCATCCAAAATGATTTCCGATCCTACGGTATGTTTGGCGCAAACCATGCACCTATCTTGTGTCAAGATTAGCACCACCTCCAAACGGACCAAAACGAGCTTCCGCTTGAGCCTCATCACCTTCGAGTACCATTGGGTGCGTCTAAAATGATTTATGAGCCTATGGTACACTCGGCACAAACCGTGCACCTATCTTGCACCGACACTGGCTCCCAATAGACCGAAACGAGATTCCACATGACCCACGTCACCTAGGAGTACCATCGGGTGCGTCCAAAACAATTTCTGATCCTACGGTATGTTTGGCGCAAACCATGCACCTATCTTGCGTCAAGATTAGCACCACCTCCAAACGGACCAAAACGAGCTTCTGCTTGAGCCTCATCACCTTCGAGTACCATTGGGTGCGTCTAAAATGATTTCTGAGCCTATGGTACACTCGGCGCAAACCGTGCACCTATCTTGCACCGACACCAACACTGTCTCCAAATGAACCGAAAAGAGATTCCACATTACCCACATCACCTTGGAGTTCCATCGCACCTATCTTGCACCGACACTAGCTGCCAACAGACCAAAACAAGACTCCACATGACCCACGTCACCTAGGAGTACCATCGGGTGCGTCCAAAATGATTTATGAGCCTATGGTATGTTTCACACAAACCGTGCCCCTATCTTGCACCGACACTGGCTCCCAATAGACCGAAATGAGATTCCACTTGACCCACGTCACCTAGGAGTACCATCGGGTGCGTCCAAAATGATTTATGAGCCTATGGTATGTTCGGCGCAAACCGTGCACCTATCTTGCACCGACACTGGCTCCCAATAGATCGAAACGAGATTCCACATGACCCACATCACCTAGGAGTACCATTGGGTGCGTCCAAAATGATTTTTGAGCCTATGGTATGTTCAGCGCAAACCGTGCACCTATCTTGCACCGACACTGGCTCCCAACAGACCGAAATGAGATTCCACTTGACCCACGTCACCTAGGAGTACCATCGGGTGCGTCCAAAACGATTTCTGAGCCTATGGTATGTTCGGCGCAAACCGTGCACCTATCTTGCACCGACACTGGCTCCCAATAGACCGAAACAAGATTCCACGTGACCCACATCACCTAGGAGTACCATTGGGTGCGTCCAAAACGATTTAGGAGCCTATGGTATGTTCGGCGCCAACCGTGCACCTATCTTGCACTGACACTGGCTCCCAACAAACTGAAACGAGATTCCACTTGACCCACGTCACCTAGGAGTACCATCGGGTGCGTTCAAAATGATTTCCGAGCCTATGGTATGTTCAGCGTAATCCGTGCACCTATCTTGTACCGACACTGGCTCCCAACAGACTGAAATGAGATTCCACATGACCCACGTCACCTAGGAGTACCATCGGGTGCGTCCAAAATGATTTCCGATCCTACGGTATGTTTGGCGCAAACCATGCACCTATCTTGTGTCAAGATTAGCACCACCTCCAAACGGACCAAAACGAGCTTCCGCTTGAGCCTCATCACCTTCGAGTACCATTGGGTGTGTCTAAAATGATTTCTGAGCCTATGGTACACTCGACACAAACCGTGCACCTATCTTGCACCAACACTGGCTCCCAACAGACCGAGACGAGATTCCACATGACCCACGCCACCTAGGAGTACCATCGGGTGCGTCCAAAATGATTTCCGAGCGTATGGTATGTTCGGCGCAAACCGTGCACCTATCTTGCACCGACACTGGCTCCCAATGGACCAAAACGAGACTCCACATGACCCACGTCACCTAGGAGTACCATCGGGTGTGTCCAAAATGATTTGCGAGCCTTGGTATGTTCGGTGCCAACCGTGCACCTATCTTGCACTGACACTGGCTCCCAACAGACCGAAACGAGATTCCACTTGACCCACGTCACCTAGGAGTACCATCGGGTGCGTCCAAAATGATTTCCGAGCCTATGGTATGTTCGGCACAATCCGTGCACCTATCTTGCACCGACACTGGCTCCCAACAGACCGAAATGAGATTCCACATGACACACGTCACCGAGGAGTACCATCTGGTGCGTCCAAAATGATTTCCGATCCTACAGTACGTTTGGCGCAAACCATGCACCTATCTTGCGTCAAGATTAGCACCAGCTCCAAACGGACCAAAACGAGCTTCCGCTTGAGCCTCATCACCTTCGAGTACCATTGGGTGCGTCTAAATTGATTTCTGAGCCTATGGTACACTCGGCGCAAACTGTGCACCTATCTTGCACCGACACCAACACTGTCTCCATATGAACCGAAAAGAGATTCCACATTACCCACATCACCTTGGAGTTCTATCACACCTATCTTGCACCGACACTAGCTGCCAACGGACCAAAACAAGACTCCACATGACCCACGTCACCTAGGAGTACCATCGGGTGGGTCCAAAATGATTTACGAGCCTATGGTATGTTCGGCGCAAACCGTGCACCTATCTTGCACCGACACTGGCTCCCAACACACCGAAACGAGATTCCACTTGACCCACGTCACCTAGGAGTACAATCAGGTGCGTCCAAAATGATTTCTGAGCCTATGGTATGTTCGGCGCAAACCGTGCACCTATCTTGCACCGACACTGGCTCCCAACAGACCAAAACAAGATTCCACATGACCCACATCACCTAGGAGTACCATCGGGTGCGTCCAAAATGATTTATGAGCCTATGGTATGTTCGGCGCCAACCGTGCACCTATCTTGCATCGACACTGGTTCCCAACAAACCGAAACGAGATTCCACTTGACCCACGTCACCTAGGAGTACCATCGGGTGCGTTCAAAATGATTTCCGAGCCTATGGTATGTTCGGCGTATTCCGTGCACCTATCTTGCACCGACACTGGCTCCCAACAGACTTAAATGAGATTCCACATGACCCACGTCACCTAGGAGTACCATCGGGTGCGTCCAAAATGATTTCCGATCCTACGGTATGTTTGGCGCAAACCATGCACCTATCTTGCGTCAAGATTAGCACCACCTCCAAACGGACCAAAATGAGCTTCCGCTTGAGCCTCATCACCTTCGAGTACCATTGGGTGCGTCTAAAATGATTTCTGAGCCTATGGTACACTCGGCACAAACCGTGCACCTATCTTGCACCGACACTGGCTCCCAATAGACCAAAACGAGATTCCACACGACCCACGTCACCTAGGAGTACCATCGGGTGCGTCCAAAACAATTTCCGATCCTACGGTATGTTTGGCGCAAACCATGCACCTATCTTGCGTCAAGATTAGCACCACCTCCAAACGGACCAAAACGAGCTTCCGCTTGAGCCTCATCACCTTCGAGTACCATTGGGTGTGTCTAAAATGATTTCTGAGCCTATGGTACACTCGGCGCAAACCGTGCACCAATCTTGCACCGACACCAACACTGTCTCCAAATGAACCGAAAAGAGATTCCACATTACCCACATCACCTTGGAGGTCCATCGCACCTATCTTGCACCGACACTAGCTGCCAACAGACCAAAACAAGACTCCACATGACCCATGTCACCTAGGAGTACCATCGGGTGCGTCCAAAATGATTTATGAGCCTATGGTATGTTTCGCGCAAACCGTGCCCCTATCTTGCACCGACACTGGCTCCCAATAGACCGAAACGAGATTCCACTTAACCCACGTCACCTAGGAGTACCATCGGGTGCGTCCAAAATGATTTCTGAGCCTATGGTATGTTCAGCACAAACCGTGCACCTATCTTGCACCGACACTGGTTCCCAATAGATCGAAACGAGATTCCACATGACCCACATCACCTAGGAGTACCACTGGGTGCGTCCAAAATGATTTCGGAGCCTATGGTATGTTCGGCACAAACCGTGCACCTATCTTGCACCGACACTGGCTCCCAACAGACCGAAATGAGATTCCACTTGACCCACGTCACCTAGGAGTACCATCGGGTGCGTCCAAAACGATTTCTGAGCCTATGATATGTTCGGCGCAAACCGTGCACCTATCTTGCACCGACACTGGCTCCCAACAGACCGAAACAAGATTCCACATGACCCACATCACCTAGGAGTACCATTGGGTGCGTCCAAAACAATTTAGGAGCCTATGGTATGTTCGGCGCCAACCGTGCACCTATCTTGCACCGACACTGGCTCCCAACAAACCGAAACGAGATTCCACTTGACCCACGTCACCTAGGAGTACCATCGGGTGCGTTCAAAATGATTTCCGAGCCTATGGTATGTTCGGCGTAATCCGTGCACCTATCTTGCACTGACACTGGCTCCCAATAGACTGAAATGAGATTCCACATGACCCACGTCACCTAGGAGTACCATCGGGTGCGTCCAAAATGATTTCCGATCCTACGGTATGTTTGGGGCAAACCATGCACCTATCTTGCGTCAAGATTAGCACCACCTCCAAATGGACCAAAATGAGCTTCCGCTTGAGCCTCATCACCTTCGAGTACCATTGGGTGCGTCTAAAATGATTTCTGAGCCTATGGTACACTCGGCGCAAACCGTGCACTTATCTTGCACCGACACTGGCTCCCAACAGACCGAAACAAGATTCCACTTGCCCACATCACCTAGGAGTACCATTGGGTGTGTCCAAAATGATTTCCGAGCCTATGGTATGTTCGGCGCAAACCGTGCACCTATCTTGCACCGACCCTGGCTCCCAACAGACCGAAATGAGATTCCACTTGACCCACGTCACCTAGGAGTACCATCGGGTGCGTCCAAAACGATTTCTGAGCCTATGGTATGTTCGGCGCAAACCGTGCACCTATCTTGCACTGACACTGGCTCCCAACAGACTGAAACAAGATTCCACATGACCCACATCACCTAGGAGTACCATTGGGTGCGTCCAAAATGATTTAGGAGCCTATGGAATGTTCGGCGCCAACCGTGCACCTATCTTGCACCGTCACTGGCTCCCAACAAACTGAAACAAGATTCCACTTGACCCACGTCACCTAGGAGTACCATCGGGGGCATTCAAAATGATTTCCGAGCCTATGGTATGTTCAGCGTAATACGTGCACCTATCTTGTACCGACACTGGCTCCCAATAGACTGAAATGAGATTCCACATAACCCACGTCACCTAGGAGTACCATCTGGTGCGTCCAAAATGATTTCTGATCCTACGGTACGTTTGGCGCAAACCATGCACCAATCTTGCGTCAAGATTAGCACCAGCTCCAAACGGACCATAACGAGCTTCCGCTTGAGCCTCATCACCTTCGAGTACCATTGGGTGCGTCTAAAATGATTTCTAAGCCTATGGTACACTCGGCGCAAACCGTGCACCTATCTTGCACTGACACTGGTTCCCAATAGACCGAAACGAGATTCCACATGACCCACATCACCTAGGAGTACCATCAGGTGCGTCGAAAATGATTTTTGAGCCTATGGTATGTTCGGCGCTAACCGTGCACCTATCTTGCACCGACACTGGCTCCCAACAGACCGAAACGAGATTCCACTTGACCAACGTCACCTAGGAGTACCATCGGGTGCGTCCAAAATGATTTCTAAGCCTATGGTATGTTCGGCGCAAACCGTGCACCTATCTTGCAACGACACTGGCTCCCAACAGACCGAAACAAGATTCCACTTGACCCACATCACCTAGGAGTACCATCGGGTGTGTCCAAAATGATTTTCGAGCCTATGGTATGTTCGGCACAAACCGTGCACCAATCTTGCACCGACACTGGCTCCCAACAGACCGAAACGAGATTCCACTTGACCCACATCACCTAGGAGTACCATCGGTTGCATCCAAAATGATTTTCAAGCTAATGGTATGTTCGACGCCAACCGTGCACCTATCTTGCACCGACACTGGCTCCCAACAGACCGAAACGAGATTCCACTTGACCCATGTCACCTAGGAGTACCATCGGGTGCGTCCAAAACAATTTCTGAGCCTATGGTATGTTCGGCGCAAACCATGCACCTATCTTGCACCCACACTGGCTCCCAACAGACCAAAACGAGATTCCACATGACCCACGTCACCTAGGAGTACCATCGGGTGCATCCAAAACGATCTCCGATCCTACGGAACGTTTTGGGCAAACCATGCACCTATCTTGCTCCGACACTAGCTCCCAACAGACCAAAACGAGATTCCACTTGACCCACGTCACCTAGGAGTACCATCGGGTGCGTCCAAAATGATTTCCGAGCCTATGGTATGTTTGGCGCAAACCGTGCACCTATCTTGCACCGACACTGGCTCCCAACAGACCAAAACGAGATTCCACATGACCCACGTCACCTAAGAGTGCCATCGGGTGCATCCAAAATGATTTCTGATCCTACGGAATGTTTCGCACAAACCATGCACCTATCTTGCGTCAAGATTAGCACCACCTCCAAACAGACCGAAACAAGCTTCCGCTTGAGCCTCATCACCTACGAGTACCATTGGGTGCGTCCAAAATGATTTCTGAGCCTATGGTACACTCGGCGCAAACCGTGCACCTGTCTTGCACCGACACCAACACTGTCTCCAAATGAACCGAAAAGAGATTCCACATTACCCACGTCACCTTGGAGTTCCATCGCACCTATCTTGCACCGACACTGGCTACCGACGGACCAAAACGAGACTCCACATGACCCACGTCACCTAGGAGTACCATCGGGTGCGTCCAAAATGATTTCCGAGCCTATGGTATGTTCAGCGCAAACCGTGCACCTATCTTGCACCGACATGGCTCCCAACAGACCGAAACGAGATTCCACTTGACCCACATCACCTAGGAGTACCATCGGGTGCATCCAAAATGATTTTCAAGCCAATGGTATGTTCGACGCCAACCGTGCACCTATCTTGCACCGACACTAGATCCCAACAGACCGAAACGAGATTCCACTTGACCCATGTCAGCCTAGGAGTACCATCGGGTGCGTCCAAAACGATTTCTGAGCCTATGGTATGTTCGGCGCAAACCGTGCACCTATCTTGCACCAACACTGGCTTCTAACAGACCGAAACGAGATTCTACTTGACCCACATCACCTAGGAGTACCATCGGGTGCGTCCAAAATGATTTCCGAGCCTATGGTATGTTTGGCGCAAACTGTGCACCTATCTTGCACCGACACTGGCTCCCAACAGACCAAAACGAGATTCCACATGACCCACGTCACCTAAGAGTGCCATCGGGTGCATCCAAAACGATTTCTGATCCTACGGAATGTTTCGCGCAAACCATGCACCTATCTTGCGTCAAGATTAGCACCACCTCCAAACGGACCGAAACAAGCTTCCGCTTGAGCCTCACCACCTACGAGTACCATTGGGTGCGTCCAAAATGATTTCTGAGCCTATGGTACAATCGGCGCAAACCGTGCACCTATCTTGCACCGACACCAACACTGTCATCAAATGAACCGAAAAGAGATTCCACATTACCCACGTCACCTTGGAGTTCCATCGCACCTATCTTGCACCGACACTGGCTACCGACGGACCAAAACGAGACTCCACATGACCCACGTCACCTAGGAGTACCATCGGGTGCGTCCAAAATGATTTCTGAGCCTATGGTATGTTCGGCGCAAACCGTGCACCTATCTTGCACCGACACTGGCTCCCAACCGACCGAAACGAGATTCCACTTGACCCACATCACCTAGGAGTACCATCGGGTGCATCCAAAATGATTTTCAAGCCAATGGTATGTTCGACGCCAACCGTGCACCTATCTTGCACAGACACTGGCTCCCAACAGACCAAAATGAGATTCCACTTGACCCATGTCACCTAGGAGTACCATCGGGTGCGTCCAAAATGATTTCTGAGCCTATGGTATGTTCGGCGCCAACCGTGCACCTATCTTGCACCGACACTGGCTCCCAACAGACCGAAACGAGATTCCACTTGACCCACATCACCTAGGAGTACCATCGGGTGCATCCAAAATGATTTTCAAGCCAATGGTATGTTCGACGCCAACCGTGCACCTATCTTGCACCGACACTGGCTCCCAACAGACCGAAACGAGATTCCACTTGACCCATGTCACCTAGGAGTACCATCGGGTGCGTCCAAAACAATTTCTGAGCCTATGGTATGTTCGGCGCAAACCGTGCACCTATCTTGCACCGACACTGGCTCCCAACAGACCAAAACAAGATTCCACATGACCCACGTCACCTAGGAGTACCATCGGGTGCATCCAAAACGATCTCCGATCCTACGGAACGTTTTGCGCAAACCATGCACCTATCTTGCTCCGACACAGGCTCCCAACAGACCAAAACAAGATTCCATTTGACCCACATCACCTAGGAGTACCATTCGGGTGCGTCCAAAATGATTTCCGAGCCTATGGTATGTTTGGCACAAACCGTGCACCTATCTTGCATCGACACTGGCTCCCAACAGACCGAAACGAGATTCCACTTGACCCACATCACCTAGGAGTACCATCGGGTGCATCCAAAATGATTTTCAAGCCAATGGTATGTTCAACGCCAACCGTGCACCTATCTTGCACCAACACTGGCTCCCAACAGACCAAAACGAGATTCCACTTGACCCATGTCACCTAGGAGTACCATCGGGTGCGTCCAAAATGATTTCTGAGCCTATGGTATGTTCGGCGCCAACCGTGCACCTATCTTGCACCGACACCGGCTCCCAACAGACCAAAATGAGATTCCACATGACCCACATCACCTAGGAGTACCATCGGGTGCATCCAAAATGATTTCCAATCCTACGAAATGTTTCGCGCAAACCATGCACCTATCTTGCACCGACACTGGCTCCCAACAGACCGAAACGAGATTCCACTTGACCCACGTCTCCTAGGAGTATCATCGGGTGTGTCCAAAATGATTTTCGAGCCAATGGTATGTTCGGCGCCAACTGTGCACCTATCTTGCACCGATACTGGCTCCCAACTGACCAAAACAAGATTCCACTTGACCCATGTCACCTAGGAGTACCATCGGGTGCGTCCAAAATGATTTCTGAGCCTATGGTATGTTTGGCGCAAACCGTGCACCTATCTTGCACCGACACTGGCTCCTAACAGACCGAAACAAGATTCCACAGACCCACGTCACCTAGGCGTACCATCGGGTGCGTACAAAATGATTTTCGAGCCTATGGTATGTTCGGCGCAAACCGTGCACCTATCTTGCACCGACACTGGCTCCCAATTGACTGAAACAAGACTCCACATGACCCATGTCACCTAGGTGTTCCACCGGGTGTGTCCGAAACGAGATTCCACTTGACCCATGTCACCTAGGAGTACCATCGGGTGCGTCCAAAACGATTTCTGAGCCTATGGTATGTTCGGCGCAAACCATGCACCTATCTTGCACCGACACTGGCTCCCAACAGACCAAAATGATATTCCACATGACCCACGTCACCTAGGAGTACCATCGGGTGTATCCAAAACGATTTCCGATCCTACGGAACATTTCACGCAAACCATGCACCTATCTTGCACCGACCCTGGCTCCCAACAGACCGAAACGAGATTCCACTTGACCCACGTCACCTAGGAGTACCATCGGGTGTGTCCAAAATAATTTCTAAGCCAATGGTATGTTCGGCGCCAACTGTGCACCTATCTTGCACCGATACTGGCTCCCAACTGACCAAAACAAGATTCCACTTGACCCACGTCACCTAGGAGTACCATCGGGTGCGTCCAAAATGATTTCTGAGCCTATGGTATGTTTGGCGCAAACCGTGCACCTATCTTGCACCGACACTGGCTCCTAACAGACCGAAACAAGATTCCACAGACCCACGTCACCTAGGCGTACCATCGGGTGCGTACAAAATGATTTTCGAGCCTATGGTATGTTCGGCGCAAACCGTGCACCTATCTTGCACCGACACTGGCTCCCAATGGACTGAAACAAGATTCCACTTGACCCACGTCACCTAGGAGTACCATCGGGTGCGTCCAAAATGATTTCCGAGCCAATGGTATGTTCGGCGCCTACCGTGCACCTATCTTGCACCGACACTGGCTCCCAACAGACCAAAACAAGATTCCACTTGACCCACGCCACCTAGGAGTACCATCGGGTGCGTCCAAAATGATTTCTGAGCCTATGGTATGTTTGGCGCAAACCGTGCACCTATCTTGCACCAACACTGGCTCCCAACAGACTAAAACAAGACCCCACATGACCCACGTCACCTAGGTGTTCCATTGGGTGTGTCCAAAATGATTTCCGAGCCAATGGTATGTTCAGCGCCAACCATGCACCTATCTTGCACCGACACTGGCTCCCAACAGACCGAAACGAGATTCCACTTGACCCACATCACCTAGGAGTACCATCGGGTGCGTCCAAAATGATTTTCAAGCCAATGGTATGTTCGACGCCAACTGTGCACCAATCTTGCACCGACACTGGCTCCCAACAGACCGAAACGAGATTCCACTTGACCCACATCACCTAGGAGTACCATCGGTTGCATCCAAAATGATTTTCAAGCTAATGGTATGTTCGACGCCAACCGTGCACCTATCTTGCACCGACACTGGCTCCCAACAGACCAAAACAAGATTCCACTTGACCCACGCCACCTAGGAGTACCATCGGGTGCGTCCAAAATGATTTCTGAGCCTATGGTATGTTTGGCGCAAACCGTGCACCTATCTTGCACCGACACTGGCTCCCAACAGACCAAAACGAGATTCCATAGACCCACAGTCACCTAGGCGTACCATCGGGTGCGTACAAAATGATTTTCGAGCCTATGGTATGTTCGGCGCAAACCGTGCACCTATCTTGCACCGACACTGGCTCCCAACGGACTAAAACAAGACTCCACATGACCCACGTCACCTAGGTGTTCCATCGGGTGTGTCCAAAACGATTTCCAAGCCAATGGTATGTTTGGCGCCAACCATGCACCTATGTTGCACCGACACTGGCTACCGACGGACCAAAACGAGACTCCACATGACCCACGTCACCTAGGAGTACAATCGGGTGCGTCCAAAATGATTTCTGAGCCTATGGTACTGTTCGACGCAAACCGTGCACCAATCTTGCACCGACACTGGCTCCCAATAGACCGAAATGAGATTCCACTTGACCCACGTCACCTAGGAGTACCATCGGGTGCGTTCAAAATGATTTCCGAGCCTATGGTAAGTTCAGCGTAATCCGTGCACCTATCTTGCACCGATACTGGCTCCCAATAGACTGAAATGAGATTCCACATGACCCACGTCACCTAGGAGTACCATCGGGTGCGTCCAAAACGATTTCTGATCCTATGGTATGTTTGGCGCAAACCATGCACCTATGTTGCGTCAAGATTAGCACCACCTCCAAACAGACCCAAACGAGCTTCCCCTTGAGCCTCATCACCTTCGAGTACCATTGGGTGTGTCTAAAATGATTTCTGAGCCAATGGTACACTCAGCACAAACTGTGCACCTATCTTGCACCGACACTGGCTCCCAACAGACCAAAACGAGATTCCACATGACCCACGTCACCTAGGAGTACCATCGGGTGCATCCAAAATGATTTCCGAGCATATGGTATGTTCGGCACAAACCATGCACCTATCTTGCACCAACACTGGCTCCCAATGGACCGAAATGAGACTCCACATGACCCACGTCACCTAGGAGTACCATCGGGTGTGTCCAAAATGATTTGTGAACCTATGGTATGTTCGGCGCCAACCATGCACCTATCTTGCACCGACACTGGCTCCCAACAGACTGAAACGAGATTCCACTTGACCCACGTCACCTAGGAGTACCATCGGGTGCGTCCAAAATGATTTCTGAGCCTATGGTATGTTCGGCGCAATCCGTGCACCTATCTTGCACCGACACTGGCTCCCAACAGACCGAAATGAGATTCCACATGACCCATGTCACCTAGGAGTACCATCTGGTGCGTCCAAAACGATTTCCGATCCAACGGTACGTTTGGCGCAAACCATGCACCTATCTTGCGTCAAGATTAGCACCAGCTCCAAACGGACCAAAACGAGCTTCCGCTTGAGCCTCATCACCTTCGAGTACCATTGGGTGCGTCTAAAATGATTTCTGAGCCTATGGTACACTCGGCGCAAACCATGCACCTATCTTGCACCGACACCAACACTGTCTCCAAATGAACCGAAAAGAGATTCCACATTACCCACATCACCTTGGAGTTCTATCGCACCTATCTTGCACCGACACTAGCTGCCAACGGACCAAAACAAGACTCCACTTGACCCACGTCACCTAGGAGTACCATCGGGTGCGTCCAAAATGATTTCTGAGCCTATGGTATGTTCGGTGCAAACCGTGCACCTATCTTGCACCGACACTGGCTCCCAACAGACCGAAATGAGATTCCACTTGACCCACATCACCTAGGATTACCATCGGGTGCGTCCAAAATGATTTCTGAGCCTATGGTATGTTCAGCGCAAACCGTGCACCTATCTTGCACCGACACTGGCTCCCAACAGACCGAAACAAGATTCCACATGACCCACATCACCTAGAAGTACCATCAGGTGCATCCAAAACGATTTACGAGCCTATGGTATGTTCGGCGCCAACCGTGCACCTATCTTGCACCGACACTGGCTCCCAACAAACCAAAACGAGATTCCACTTGACCCACATTACCTAGGAGTACCATCGGGTGCGTTCAAAATGATTTCCGAGCCTATGGTATGTTCGGCGTAATCTATGGACCTACCTTGCACTGACACTGGCTCCTAACAGACTGAAATGAGATTCCACATGACCCACATCACCTAGGAGTACCATCGGGTGCGTCCAAAACGATTTCCGATCCTACGGTATGTTTGGCGCAAACCATGCACCTATGTTGCGTCAAGATTAGCACCACCTCCAAACAGACCCAAACGAGCTTCCGCTTGAGCCACATCACCTTCGAGTACCATTGGGTGTGTCCAAAATGATTTTTGAGCCTATGGTACACTCAGCACAAACCGTGCACCTATCTTGCACCGACACTGGCTCCCAACAGACCGAAATGAGATTCCACATGACCCACGTCACCTAGGAGTACCATCGGGTGCGTCCGAAACGATTTCCGAGCGTATGGTATGTTCGGCGCAAACCGTGCACCTATCTTGCACCAACACTGGCTCCCAATGGACCGAAACGAGACTCCACATGACCCACATCACCTAGGAGTACCATCGGGTGTGTTCAAAATGATTTGCGAGCCTATGGTATGTTCGGCGCCAACCATGCACCTATCTTGCACCGACACTGGCTCCCAACAGACTGAAACGAGATTCCACTTGACCCACGTCACCTAGGAGTACCATCGGGTGCGTCCAAAATGATTTCTGAGCCTATGGTATGTTCGGCGCAATCTGTGCACCTATCTTGCACCGACACTGGCTCCCAACAGACCGAAATGAGATTCCACATGACCCATGTCACCTAGGAGTACCATCTGGTGTGTCCAAAACGATTTCCGATCCTACGGTACGTTTGGCGCAAACCATGCACCTATCTTGCGTCAAGATTAGCACCAGCTCCAAACAGACCAAAACGAGCTTCCGCTTGAGCCTCATCACCTTCGAGTACCATTGGGTGCGTCTAAAATGATTTCTGAGCCTTTGGTACACTCGGCGCAAACCATGCACCTATCTTGCACCGACACCAACACTGTCTCCAAATGAACCGAAAAGAGATTCCACATTATCCACATCACCTTAGAGTTCTATCGCACCTATCTTGCACCGACACTAGCTGCCAACGGACCAAAACAAGACTCCACATGACCCACGTCACCTAGGAGTACCATCGGGTGCGTCCAAAATGATTTACGAGCCTATGGTATGTTTGGCGCAAACCGTGCACCTATCTTGCACCGACACTGGCTCCCAACAGACCGAAATGAGATTCCACTTGACCCACGTCACCTAGGAGTACCATCGGGTGCGTCCAAAACGATTTCTAAGCCTATGGTATGTTCAGCGCAAACCGTGCACCTATCTTGCACCGACACTGGCTCCCAACAGACCGAAACAAGATTCCACATGACCCACATCACCTAGGAGTACCATCGGGTGCATCCAAAACGATTTACGAGCCTATGGTATGTTCGGCGCCAACCGTGCACCTATCTTGCACCGACACTAGCTCCCAACAAACCGAAACAAGATTCCACTTGACCCACGTTACCTAGGAGTACCATCGGGTGCGTTCAAAATGATTTCCGAGCCTATGGTATGTTCGGCGTAATCCGTGGACCTATCTTGCACCGACACTGGCTCCCAACAGACTGAAATGAGATTCCACAAGACCCAGGTCACCTAGGAGTACCATCGGGAGTGTCCAAAATGATTTCCAATCCTACGGTATGTTTGGCGCAAACCATGCACCTATCTTGCGTCAAGATTAGCACCACCTCCAAACGGACCAAAACGAGCTTCCGCTTGAGCCTCATCACCTTCGAGTACCATTGGGTGCGTCTAAAATGATTTCTGAGCCTATGGTACACTCAGCACAAACCGTGCACCTATCTTGCACCGACACTGGCTCCCAATAGACCGAAACCAGATTCCACATGACCCACGTCACCTAGGAGTACCATCGGGTGCGTCCAAAACAATTTCCGATCCTATGGTATGTTTGGCGCAAACCATGCACCTATCTTGCATCAAGATTAGCACCACCTCCAAACGGACCAAAACGAGCTTCCGCTTGAGCCTCATCACCTTCGAGTACCATTGGGTGCGTCTAAAATGATTTCTGAGCCTATGGTACACTCAGCGCAAACCGTGCACCTATCTTGCACCAACACCAACACTGTCTCCAAATGAACCAAAAAGAGATTCCACATTACCCACATCACCTTGGAGTTCTATCACACCTATCTTGCACCGACACTAGCTGCCAACAGACCAAAACAAGACTCCACATGACCCACGTCACCTAGGAGTACCATTGGGTGCGTCCAAAATGATTTACGAGCCTATGGTATGTTCGGCGCAAACCGTGCACCTATCTTGCACCGACACTAGCTCCCAACAGACCGAAATGAGATTCCACTTGACCCACGTCACCTAGGAGTACCATCGGGTGCGTCCAAAATGATTTCTGAGCCTATGGTATGTTCAGCGCAAACCGTGCACCTATCTTGCACCGACACTGGCTCCCAACAGACCGAAACAAGATTCCACATGACCCACATCACCTAGGAGTACCATCGGGTGCATCCAAAACGATTTACGAGCCTATGGTATGTTCGGCGCCAACCGTGCACCTATCTTGCACCGACACTGGCTCCCAACAAACCGAAGCAAGATTCCACTTGACCCACGTTACCTAGGAGTACCATCGGGTGCGTTCAAAATGATTTCTGAGCCTATGGTATGTTCGGCGTAATCCGTGGACCTATCTTGCACCGACACTGGCTCCCAACAGACTGAAATGAGATTCCACAAGACCCACGTCACCTAGGAGTACCATCGGGAGCGTCCAAAATGATTTCCGATCCTACGGTATGTTTGGCGCAAACCATGCACCTATCTTGCGTCAAGATTAGCACCACCTCCAAACGGACCAAAACGAGCTTCCGCTTGAGCCTCATCACCTTCGAGTACCATTGGGTACGTCTAAAATGATTTCTGAGCCTATGGTACACTCGGCACAAACCGTGCACCTATCTTGCACCGACACTGGCTCCCAATAGACTGAAACGAGATTCCACATGACCCACGTCACCTAGGAGTACCATCGGGTGTGTCCAAAACAATTTCCGATCCTACGGTATGTTTGGCGCAAACCATGCACCTATCTTGCGTCAAGATTAGCACCACCTCCAAACGGACCAAAACGAGCTTCCGCTTGAGCCTCATCACCTTCGAGTACCATTGGGTGCGTCTAAAATGATTTCTGAGCCTATGGTACACTCGGCGCAAACCGTGCACCTATCTTGCACCGACACCAACACTGTCTCCAAATGAACCAAAAAGAGATTCCACATTACCCACATCACCTTGGAGTTCCATCGCACCTATCCTGCACCGACACTAGCTGCCAACAGACCAAAACAAGACTCCACATGACCCACGTCACCTAGGAGTACCATCGGGTGCGTCCAAAATGATTTATGAGCCTATGGTATGTTTCGCGCAAACCGTGCCCCTATCTTGCACCGACACTGGCTCCCAATAGACCAAAACGAGATTCCACTTGACCCACATCACCTAGGAGTACCATCGGGTGCGTCCAAAATGATTTCTGAGCCTATGGTATGTTCGGCGCAAACCGTGCACCTATCTTGCACCGACACTGGCTCCCAATAGATCGAAACGAGATTCCACATGACCCACATCACCTAGGAGTACCATTGGGTGCGTCCAAAATGATTTCCGATCCTATGGTATGTTCGGCGCAAACCGTGCACCTATCTTGCACCGACACTGGCTCCCAACAAACCAAAATGAGATTCCACTTGACCCACATCACCTAGGAGTACCATCGGGTGCGTCCAAAATGATTTACGAGCCTATGGTATGTTCGGCGCAAACCGTGCACCTATCTTGCACTGACACTAGCTCCCAACAGACCGAAATGAGATTCCACTTGACCCACGTCACCTAGGAGTACCATCGGGTGCGTCCAAAACGATTTCTGAGCCTATGGTATGTTCAGCGCAAACCGTGCACCTATCTTGCACCGACACTGGCTCCCAACAGACCGAAACAAGATTCCACATGACCCACATCACCTAGGAGTACCATCGGGTGCATCCAAAACGATTTACGAGCCTATGGTATGTTCGGCGCCAACCGTGCACCTATCTTGCACCGACACTGGCTCCCAACAAACCGAAGCAAGATTCCACTTGACCCACGTTACCTAGGAGTACCATCGGGTGCGTTCAAAATGATTTCTGAGCCTATGGTATGTTCGGTGTAATCCGTGGACCTATCTTGCACCGACACTGGCTCCCAACAGACTGAAATGAGATTCCACAAGACCCACGTCACCTAGGAGTACCATCGGGAGCGTCCAAAATGATTTCCGATCCTACGGTATGTTTGGCGCAAACCATGCACCTATCTTGCGTCAAGATTAGCACCACCTCCAAACGGACCAAAACGAGCTTCCGCTTGAGCCTCATCACCTTCGAGTACCATTGGGTACGTCTAAAATGATTTCTGAGCCTATGGTACACTCGGCACAAACCGTGCACCTATCTTGCACCGACACTGGCTCCCAATAGACTGAAACGAGATTCCACATGACCCACGTCACCTAGGAGTACCATCGGGTGTGTCCAAAACAATTTTCGATCCTACGGTATGTTTGGCGCAAACCATGCACCTATCTTGCGTCAAGATTAGCACCACCTCCAAACGGACCAAAACGAGCTTCCGCTTGAGCCTCATCACCTTCGAGTACCATTGGGTGCGTCTAAAATGATTTCTGAGCCTATGGTACACTCGGCGCAAACCGTGCACCTATCTTGCACCGACACCAACACTGTCTCCAAATGAACCAAAAAGAGATTCCACATTACCCACATCACCTTGGAGTTCCATCGCACCTATCCTGCACCGACACTAGCTGCCAACAGACCAAAACAAGACTCCACATGACCCACGTCACCTAGGAGTACCATCGGGTGCGTCCAAAATGATTTATGAGCCTATGGTATGTTTCGCGCAAACCGTGCCCCTATCTTGCACCGACACTGGCTCCCAATAGACCAAAACAAGATTCCACTTGACCCACGTCACCTAGGAGTACCATCGGGTGCGTCCAAAATGATTTCTGAGCCTATGGTATGTTCGGCGCAAACCGTGCACCTATCTTGCACCGACACTGGCTCCCAATAGATCGAAACGAGATTCCACATGACCCACATCACCTAGGAGTACCATTGGGTGCGTCCAAAATGATTTCTGAGCCTATAGTGTGTTCGGCGCAAACTGTGCACCAATCTTGCACCGACACTGGCTCCCAACAGACCGAAACAAGACTCCACATGACCCACGTCACCTAGGAGTTCCATCTGGTGTGTCCAAAATGATTTCCGAGCCTATGGTATGCTCGGCGCTAATCGTGCACCTATCTTGCACCAACACTGGCTCCCAACAGACCGATACGAGATTCCACTTGACCCACGTCACCTAGGAGTACCATCGGGTGCGTCCAAAACAATTTCCGATCCTACGGTATGTTTGGCGCAAACCATGCACCTATCTTGCGTCAAGATTAGCACCACATCCGAACGGACCGAAACGAGCTTTCGCTTGAGCCTCATCACCTACGAGTACCATTGGGTGCGTCCGAAATGATTTTTGTGCCTATGGTACACTCGGCGCAAACCGTGCACCTATCTTGCACCGACACCAACACTGTCTCCAAATGAACCGAAAAGAGATTCCACATTACCCACGTCACCTTGGAGTTCCATCGCACCTATCTTACACCGACACTGGCTCCCAACGGACCAAAACGAGACTCCACGTGACCCACGTCACCTAGGAGTACCATCGGGTGCGTCCAAAATGATTTCTAAGCCTATGGTATGTTCGGCGCAAATTGTGCACCTATCTTGCACTAACAGTGGCTCCCAACAGACCAAAACAAGACTCCACAAGACCCACGTCACCTAGGAGTACCATCGGGTGCGTCCAAAATGATTTTCGAGCCTATGGTATGTTCGACGCAAACTATGCACCTATCTTGCACCGACACTGGCTCCCAACAGACCGAAACAAGATACCACATGACCCACATCACCTAGGAGTACCATTGGGTACGTCCAAAATGATTTAGGAGCCTATGGTATGTTCGGCACCAACCGTGCACCTATCTTGCACCGACACTGGCTCCCAACAAACCGAAACGAGATTCCACTTGACCCACGTCACCTAGGAGTACCATCGGGTGCGTTCAAAATGATTTCCGAGCCTATGGTATGTTCAGCGTAATCCGTGCACCTATCTTGTACCGACACTGGCTCCCAACAGACTGAAATGTGATTCCACATGACCCATGTCACCTAGGAGTACCATCGGGAGCATCCAAAATGATTTCCAATCCTACGGTATGTTTGGTGCAAACCATGCACCTATCTTGCATCAAGATTAGCACCACCTCCAAACGGACCAAAACGAGCTTCCGCTTGAGCCTCATCACCTTCGAGTACCATTGGGTGTGTCTAAAATGATTTCTGAGCCTATGGTACACTCGACACAAACCGTGCACCTATCTTGCACCAACACTGGCTCCCAACAGACCGAAACGAGATTCCACATGACCCACGCCACCTAGGAGTACCATCGGGTGCGTCCAAAATGATTTCCGAGCGTATGGTATGTTCAGCGCAAACCGTGCACATATCTTGCACCGACACTGGCTCCCAATGGACCAAAACGAGACTCCACATGACCCACGTCACCTAGGAGTACCATCGGGTGTGTCCAAAATGATTTGCGAGCCTTGGTATGTTCGGCGCCAACCGTGCACCTATCTTGCACCGACACTGGCTCCCAACAGACCGAAACGAGATTCCACTTGACCCACGTCACCTAGGAGTACCATCGGGTGCGTCCAAAATGATTTCTGAGCCTATGGTATGTTCGGCACAATCCGTGCACCTATCTTGCACCGACACTGGCTCCCAATAGACCGAAATGAGATTCCACATGACACACGTCACCTAGGAGTACCATCTGGTGCGACCAAAATGATTTCCGATCCTACGGTACGTTTGGCGCAAACCATGCACCTATCTTGCGTCAAGATTAGCACCAGCTCCAAATGGACCAAAACGAGCTTCCGCTTGAGCCTCATCACCTTCGAGTACCATTGGGTGTGTCTAAAATGATTTCTGAGCCTATGTTACACTTGGCACAAACCGTGCACCTATCTTGCACCGACACCAACACTGTCTCCAAATGAACCGAAAAGAGATACCACATTACCCACATCACCTTGGAGTTCCATTGCACCTATCTTGCACCGACACTAGCTGCCAACAGACCAAAACAAGACTCCACATGACCCACGTCACCTAGGAGTACCATCGGGTGCGTCCAAAATGATTTATGAGCCTATGGTATGTTTCGCGCAAACCGCGCCCCTATCTTGCACCGACACTGGCTCCCAATAGACCAAAACGAGATTCCACTTGACCCACGTCACCTAGGAGTACCATCGGGTGCGTCCAAAATGATTTCTGAGCCTATGGTATGTTCGGCGCAAACCGTGCACCTATCTTGCACCGACACTGGCTCCCAATAGATCGAAACGAGATTCCACATGACCCACATCACCTAGGAGTACCATTGGGTGCGTCCAAAATGATTTCCGATCCTATGGTATGTTCGGCGCAAACCGTGCACCTATCTTGCACCGACACTGGCTCCCAACAAACCGAAATGAGATTCCACTTGACCCACGTCACCTAGGAGTACCATCGGGTGCGTCCAAAATGATTTACGAGCCTATGGTATGTTCGGCGCAAACCGTGCACCTATCTTGCACCGACACTAGCTCCCAACAGACCGAAATGAGATTCCACTTGACCCACGTCACCTAGGAGTACCATCGGGTGCGTCCAAAACGATTTCTGAGCCTATGGTATGTTCAGCGCAAACCGTGCACCTATCTTGCACCGACACTGGCTCCCAACAGACCGAAACAAGATTCCACATGACCCACATCACCTAGGAGTACCATCGGGTGCATCCAAAACGATTTACGAGCCTATGGTATGTTCGGCGCCAACCGTGCACCTATCTTGCACCGACACTGGCTCCCAACAAACCGAAGCAAGATTCCACTTGACCCACGTTACCTAGGAGTACCATCGGGTGCGTTCAAAATGATTTCTGAGCCTATGGTATGTTCGGCGTAATCCGTGGACCTATCTTGCACCGACACTGGCTCCCAACAGACTGAAATGAGATTCCACAAGACCCACGTCACCTAGGAGTACCATCGGGAGCGTCCAAAATGATTTCCGATCCTACGGTATGTTTGGCGCAAACCATGCACCTATCTTGCGTCAAGATTAGCACCACCTCCAAACGGACCAAAACGAGCTTCCACTTGAGCCTCATCACCTTCGAGTACCATTGGGTACGTCTAAAATGATTTCTGAGCCTATGGTACACTCGGCACAAACCGTGCACCTATCTTGCACCGACACTGGCTCCCAATAGACTGAAACGAGATTCCACATGACCCACGTCACCTAGGAGTACCATCGGGTGTGTCCAAAACAATTTCCGATCCTACGGTATGTTTGGCGCAAACCATGCACCTATCTTGCGTCAAGATTAGCACCACCTCCAAACGGACCAAAACGAGCTTCCGCTTGAGCCTCATCACCTTCGAGTACCATTGGGTGCGTCTAAAATGATTTCTGAGCCTATGGTACACTCGGCGCAAACCGTGCACCTATCTTGCACCGACACCAACACTGTCTCCAAATGAACCAAAAAGAGATTCCACATTACCCACATCACCTTGGAGTTCCATCGCACCTATCCTGCACCGACACTAGCTGCCAACAGACCAAAACAAGACTCCACATGACCCACGTCACCTAGGAGTACCATCGGGTGCGTCCAAAATGATTTATGAGCCTATGGTATGTTTCGCGCAAACCGTGCCCCTATCTTGCACCGACACTGGCTCCCAATAGACCAAAACAAGATTCCACTTGACCCACGTCACCTAGGAGTACCATCGGGTGCGTCCAAAATGATTTCTGAGCCTATGGTATGTTCGGCGCAAACCGTGCACCTATCTTGCACCGACACTGGCTCCCAATAGATCGAAACGAGATTCCACATGACCCACATCACCTAGGAGTACCATTGGGTGCGTCCAAAATGATTTCTGAGCCTATAGTGTGTTCGGCGCAAACTGTGCACCAATCTTGCACCGACACTGGCTCCCAACAGACCGAAACAAGACTCCACATGACCCACGTCACCTAGGAGTTCCATCTGGTGTGTCCAAAATGATTTCCGAGCCTATGGTATGCTCGGCGCTAATCGTGCACCTATCTTGCACCAACACTGGCTCCCAACAGACCGATACGAGATTCCACTTAACCCACGTCACCTAGGAGTACCATCGGGTGCGTCCAAAACAATTTCCGATCCTACGGTATGTTTGGCGCAAACCATGCACCTATCTTGCGTCAAGATTAGCACCACATCCGAACGGACCGAAACGAGCTTTCGCTTGAGCCTCATCACCTACGAGTACCATTGGGTGCGTCCGAAATGATTTTTGTGCCTATGGTACACTCGGCGCAAACCGTGCACCTATCTTGCACCGACACCAACACTGTCTCCAAATGAACCGAAAAGAGATTCCACATTACCCACGTCACCTTGGAGTTCCATCGCACCTATCTTACACCGACACTGGCTCCCAACGGACCAAAACGAGACTCCACGTGACCCACGTCACCTAGGAGTACCATCGGGTGCGTCCAAAATGATTTCTAAGCCTATGGTATGTTCGGCGCAAATTGTGCACCTATCTTGCACTAACAGTGGCTCCCAACAGACCAAAACAAGACTCCACAAGACCCACGTCACCTAGGAGTACCATCGGGTGCGTCCAAAATGATTTTCGAGCCTATGGTATGTTCGAGGCAAACTATGCACCTATCTTGCACCGACACTGGCTCCCAACAGACCGAAACAAGATACCACATGACCCACATCACCTAGGAGTACCATTGGGTACGTCCAAAATGATTTAGGAGCCTATGGTATGTTCGGCACCAACCGTGCACCTATCTTGCACCGACACTGGCTCCCAACAAACCGAAACGAGATTCCACTTGACCCACGTCACCTAGGAGTACCATCGGGTGCGTTCAAAATGATTTCCAAGCCTATGGTATGTTCAGCGTAATCCGTGCACCTATCTTGTACCGACACTGGCTCCCAACAGACTGAAATGTGATTCCACATGACCCATGTCACCTAGGAGTACCATCGGGAGCATCCAAAATGATTTCCAATCCTACGGTATGTTTGGTGCAAACCATGCACCTATCTTGCATCAAGATTAGCACCACCTCCAAACGGACCAAAACGAGCTTCCGCTTGAGCCTCATCACCTTCGAGTACCATTGGGTGTGTCTAAAATGATTTCTGAGCCTATGGTACACTCGACACAAACCGTGCACCTATCTTGCACCAACACTGGCTCCCAACAGACCAAAACGAGATTCCACATGACCCACGCCACCTAGGAGTACCATCGGGTGCGTCCAAAATGATTTCCGAGCGTATGGTATGTTCAGCGCAAACCGTGCACCTATCTTGCACCGACACTGGCTCCCAATGGACCAAAACGAGACTCCACATGACCCACGTCACCTAGGAGTACCATCGGGTGTGTCCAAAATGATTTGCGAGCCTTGGTATGTTCGGCGCCAACCGTGCACCTATCTTGCACCGACACTGGCTCCCAACAGACCGAAACGAGATTCCACTTGACCCACGTCACCTAGGAGTACCATCGGGTGCGTCCAAAATGATTTCTGAGCCTATGGTATGTTCGGCACAATCCGTGCACCTATCTTGCACCGACACTGGCTCCCAATAGACCGAAATGAGATTCCACATGACACACGTCACCTAGGAGTACCATCTGGTGCGACCAAAATGATTTCCGATCCTACGGTACGTTTGGCGCAAACCATGCACCTATCTTGCGTCAAGATTAGCACCAGCTCCAAATGGACCAAAACGAGCTTCCGCTTGAGCCTCATCACCTTCGAGTACCATTGGGTGTGTCTAAACTGATTTCTGAGCCTATGTTACACTTGGCACAAACCGTGCACCTATCTTGCACCGACACCAACACTGTCTCCAAATGAACCGAAAAGAGATACCACATTACCCACATCACCTTGGAGTTCCATTGCACCTATCTTGCACCGACACTAGCTGCCAACAGACCAAAACAAGACTCCACATGACCCACGTCACCTAGGAGTACCATCGGGTGCGTCCAAAATGATTTATGAGCCTATGGTATGTTTCGCGCAAACCGCGCCCCTATCTTGCACCGACACTGGCTCCCAATAGACCAAAACGAGATTCCACTTGACCCACGTCACCTAGGAGTACCATCGGGTGCGTCCAAAATGATTTCTGAGCCTATGGTATGTTCGGCGCAAACCGTGCACCTATCTTGCACCGACACTGGCTCCCAATAGATCGAAACGAGATTCCACATGACCCACATCACCTAGGAGTACCATTGGGTGCGTCCAAAATGATTTCCGATCCTATGGTATGTTCGGCGCAAACCGTGCACCTATCTTGCACCGACACTGGCTCCCAACAAACCGAAATGAGATTCCACTTGACCCACGTCACCTAGGAGTACCATCGGGTGCGTCCAAAATGATTTACGAGCCTATGGTATGTTCGGCGCAAACCGTGCACCTATCTTGCACCGACACTAGCTCCCAACAGACCGAAATGAGATTCCACTTGACCCACGTCACCTAGGAGTACCATCGGGTGCGTCCAAAACGATTTCTGAGCCTATGGTATGTTCAGCGCAAACCGTGCACCTATCTTGCACCGACACTGGCTCCCAACAGACCGAAACAAGATTCCACATGACCCACATCACCTAGGAGTACCATCGGGTGCATCCAAAACGATTTACGAGCCTATGGTATGTTCGGCGCCAACCGTGCACCTATCTTGCACCGACACTGGCTCCCAACAGACCGAAACGAGATTCCACTTGACCCACGTCACCTAGGAGTACCATCGGGTGCGTCCAAAATGATTTCTGAGCCTATGGTATGTTCGGCACAATCCGTGCACCTATCTTGCACCGACACTGGCTCCCAATAGACCGAAATGAGATTCCACATGACACACGTCACCTAGGAGTACCATCTGGTGCGACCAAAATGATTTCCGATCCTACGGTACGTTTGGCGCAAACCATGCACCTATCTTGCGTCAAGATTAGCACCAGCTCCAAATGGACCAAAACGAGCTTCCGCTTGAGCCTCATCACCTTCGAGTACCATTGGGTGTGTCTAAAATGATTTCTGAGCCTATGGTACACTTGGCACAAACCGTGCACCTATCTTGCACCGACACCAACACTGTCTCCATATGAACCGAAAAGAGATTCCACATTACCCACATCACCTTGGAGTTCTATCACACCTATCTTGCACCGACACTAGCTGCCAACGGACCAAAACAAGACTCCACATGACCCACGTCACCTAGGAGTACCATCGGGTGCGTCCAAAATGATTTACGAGCCTATGGTATGTTCGGCGCAAACCGTCCACCTATCTTGCACCGACACTGGCTCCCAACACACCGAAACAAGATTCCACTTGACCCACGTCACCTAGGAGTACAATCGGGTGCGTCCAAAACGATTTCTGAGCCTATGGTATGTTTGGCGCAAACCGTGCACCTATCTTGCACCGACACTGGCTCCCAACAGACCAAAACAAGATTCCACATGACCCACATCACCTAGGAGTACCATCGGGTGCGTCCAAAACGATTTATGAGCCTATGGTATGTTCGGCGCCAACCGTGCACCTATCTTGCACCGACACTGGCTCCCAACAAACCGAAACGAGATTCCACTTGACCCACGTCACCTAGGAGTACCATCGGGTGCGTCCAAAATGATTTCCGATCCTACGGTATGTTTGGCGCAAACCATGCACCTATCTTGCGTCAAGGTTAGCACCACCTCCAAACGGACCAAAATGAGCTTCCGCTTGAGCCTCATCACCTTCGAGTACCATTGGGTGCGTCTAAAATGATTTCTAAGCCTATGGTACACTCGGCGCAAACCGTGCACCTATCTTGCACCGACACCAACACTGTCTCCAAATGAACCGAAAAGAGATTCCACATTACCCACATCACCTTGGAGTTCCATCGCACCTATCTTGCATCGACACTAGCTGCCAACAGACCAAAACAAGACTCCACATGACCCACGTCACCTAGGAGTACCATCGGGTGCGTCCAAAATGATTTATGAGCCTATGGTATGTTTCGCGCAAACCGTGCCCCTATCTTGCACCGACACTGGCTCCCAATAGACCGAAACAAGATTCCACTTGACCCACGTCACCTAGGAGTACCATCGGGTGCGTCCAAAATGATTTCTGAGCCTATGGTATGTTCAGCGCAAACCGTGCACCTATCTTGCACCGACACTGGCTCCCAATAGATCGAAACGAGATTCCACATGACCCACATCACCTAGGAGTACCATTGGGTGCGTCCAAAATGATTTCCGAGCCTATGGTATGTTCGGCGCAAACCGTGCACCTATCTTGCACCGACACTGGCTCCCTACAGACCGAAATGAGATTCCACTTGACCCACGTCACCTAGGAGTACCATCGGGTGCGTCCAAAACGATTTCTGAGCCTATGGTATGTTCGGCGCAAACCATGCACCTATCTTGCACCGACACTGGCTCCCAACAGACCGAAACAAGATTCCACATGACCCACATCACCTAGGAGTACCATCGGGTGCGTCCAAAATGATTTCTGAGCCTATGGTATGTTCGGCACAATCCGTGCACCTATCTTGCACCGACACTGGCTCCCAATAGACCGAAATGAGATTCCACATGACACACGTCACCTAGGAGTACCATCTGGTGCGACCAAAATGATTTCCGATCCTACGGTACGTTTGGCGCAAACCATGCACCTATCTTGCGTCAAGATTAGCACCAGCTCCAAATGGACCAAAACGAGCTTCCGCTTGAGCCTCATCACCTTCGAGTACCATTGGGTGTGTCTAAAATGATTTCTGAGCCTATGGTACACTTGGCACAAACCGTGCACCTATCTTGCACCGACACCAACACTGTCTCCATATGAACCGAAAAGAGATTCCACATTACCCACATCACCTTGGAGTTCTATCACACCTATCTTGCACCGACACTAGCTGCCAACGGACCAAAACAAGACTCCACATGACCCACGTCACCTAGGAGTACCATCGGGTGCGTCCAAAATGATTTACGAGCCTATGGTATGTTCGGCGCAAACCGTCCACCTATCTTGCACCGACACTGGCTCCCAACACACCGAAACAAGATTCCACTTGACCCACGTCACCTAGGAGTACAATCGGGTGCGTCCAAAACGATTTCTGAGCCTATGGTATGTTTGGCGCAAACCGTGCACCTATCTTGCACCGACACTGGCTCCCAACAGACCAAAACAAGATTCCACATGACCCACATCACCTAGGAGTACCATCGGGTGCGTCCAAAACGATTTATGAGCCTATGGTATGTTCGGCGCCAACCGTGCACCTATCTTGCACCGACACTGGCTCCCAACAAACCGAAACGAGATTCCACTTGACCCACGTCACCTAGGAGTACCATCGGGTGCGTCCAAAATGATTTCCGATCCTACGGTATGTTTGGCGCAAACCATGCACCTATCTTGCGTCAAGGTTAGCACCACCTCCAAACGGACCAAAATGAGCTTCCGCTTGAGCCTCATCACCTTCGAGTACCATTGGGTGCGTCTAAAATGATTTCTAAGCCTATGGTACACTCGGCGCAAACCGTGCACCTATCTTGCACCGACACCAACACTGTCTCCAAATGAACCGAAAAGAGATTCCACATTACCCACATCACCTTGGAGTTCCATCGCACCTATCTTGCATCGACACTAGCTGCCAACAGACCAAAACAAGACTCCACATGACCCACGTCACCTAGGAGTACCATCGGGTGCGTCCAAAATGATTTATGAGCCTATGGTATGTTTCGCGCAAACCGTGCCCCTATCTTGCACCGACACTGGCTCCCAATAGACCGAAACAAGATTCCACTTGACCCACGTCACCTAGGAGTACCATCGGGTGCGTCCAAAATGATTTCTGAGCCTATGGTATGTTCAGCGCAAACCGTGCACCTATCTTGCACCGACACTGGCTCCCAATAGATCGAAACGAGATTCCACATGACCCACATCACCTAGGAGTACCATTGGGTGCGTCCAAAATGATTTCCGAGCCTATGGTATGTTCGGCGCAAACCGTGCACCTATCTTGCACCGACACTGGCTCCCTACAGACCGAAATGAGATTCCACTTGACCCACGTCACCTAGGAGTACCATCGGGTGCGTCCAAAACGATTTCTGAGCCTATGGTATGTTCGGCGCAAACCATGCACCTATCTTGCACCGACACTGGCTCCCAACAGACCGAAACAAGATTCCACATGACCCACATCACCTAGGAGTACCATTGGGTGCGTCCAAAATGATTTAGGAGCCTATGGTATCTTCGGCGCCAACCGTGCACCTATCTTGCACCGACACTAGCTCCCAACAAACCGAAACGAGATTCCACTTGACCCACGTCACCTAGGAGTACCATCGGGTGCGTCCAAAATGATTTCTGAGCCTATGGTATGTTCGGCGCCAACCGTGCACCTATCTTGCACCGACACTGGCTCCTAACAGACCGAAACGAGATTCCACTTGACCCACGTCACCTAGGAGTACCATCGGGTGCGTCCAAAATGATTTCCGAGCCTATGGTATGTTCGGCACAATCCATGCACCTATCTTGCACCGACACTGGCTCCCAACAGACCGAAATGAGATTCCACATGACCCACGTCACCTAGGAGTACCATCTGGTGCGTCCAAAACGATTTCCGATCCTACGGTACGTTTGGCGCAAACCATGCACCTATCTTGCGTCAAGATTAGCACCAGCTCCAAACGGACCAAAACGAGCTTCCGCTTGAGCCTCATCACCTTCGAGTACCATTGGGTGTGTCTAAAATGATTTCTGAGCCTATGGTACACTCGGCACAAACCGTGCACCTATCTTGCACCGACACCAACACTGTCTCCATATGAACCGAAAAGAGATTCCACATTACCCACATCACCTTAGAGTTCTACCACACCTATCTTGCACCGACACTAGCTGCCAACGGACCAAAACAAGACTCCCATGACCCACGTCACCTAGGAGTATCATCGGGTGCGTCCAAAATGATTTACGAGCCTATGGTATGTTTGGCGCAAACCGTGCACCTATCTTGCACCGACACTGGCTCCCAACACACCGAAACGAGATTCCACTTGACCCACGTCACCTAGGAGTACAATTGGGTGCGTCCAAAATGATTTCTGAGCCTATGGTATGTTCGGCGCAAACCGTGCACCTATCTTGCACCGACACCAACACTGTCTCCAAATGAACCGAAAAGAGATTCCACATTACCCACATCACCTTGGAGTTCTATCGCACCTATCTTGCACCGACACTAGATACCAACGGACCAAAACAAGACTCCACATGACCCACGTCACCTAGGAGTACCATCGGGTGCGTCCAAAATGATTTACGAGCCTATGGTATGTTCGGCGCAAACCGTGCACCTATCTTGCACCGACACTGGCTCCCAACAGACCGAAATAAGGTTCCACTTGACCCACGTCACCTAGGAGTACCATCGGGTGCGTCCAAAACGATTTCTGAGCCTATGGTATGTTCAGCGCAAACCGTGCACCTATCTTGCACCGACACTGGCTCCCAACAGACCGAAACAAGATTCCACATGACCCACATCACCTAGGAGTACCATCGGGTGCGTCAAAAACGATTTACGAGCCTATGGTATGTTCGGCGCCAACCGTGCACCTATCTTGCACCGACACTGGCTCCCAACAGACCAAAATGAGATTCCACTTAACCCATGTCACCTAGGAGTACCATCGGGTGCGTCCAAAATGATTTCCAAGCCTATGGTTTGTTCAGCACAATCCATGCACCTATCTTGCACCGACACTAGCTCCCAACAGACCAAAATGAGATTCCACATGACCCACGTCACCTAGGAGTACCATCTGGTGCATCCAAAACGATTTCCGATCCTACGGTACGTTTGGCGCAAACCATGCACCTATCTTGCGTCAAGATTAGCACCACCTCCAAACGGACCAAAACGAGCTTCCGCCTGAGCCTCATCACCTTCGAGTACCATTGGGTGTATCTAAAATGATTTCTGAGCCTATGGTACACTCGGCACAAACCGTGCACCTATCTTGCACCGACACCAACACTGTCTCCATATGAACCGAAAAGAGATTCCACATTACCCACATCACCTTCGAGTTCTATCACACCTATCTTGCACCGACACTAGCTGCCAACGGACCAAAACAAGACTCCACATGACCCACGTCACCTAGGAGTATCATCGGGTGCGTCCAAAATGATTTACGAGCCTATGGTATGTTTGGCGCAAACCGTGCACCTATCTTGCACCGACACTGGCTCCCAACACACCGAAACGAGATTCCACTTGACCCACGTCACCTAGGAGTACAATCGGGTGCGTCCAAAACGATTTCTGAGCCTATGGTATGTTCGGCGCAAACCGTGCACCTATCTTGCACCGACACTGGCTCCCAATAGACCAAAACAAGATTCCACATGACCCACATCACCTAGGAGTACCATCGGGTGTGTCCAAAACGATTTATGAGCCTATGGTATGTTCGGTGCCAACCGTGCACCTATCTTGCACCGACACTGGCTCCCAACAAACCGAAACGAGATTCCACTTGACCCACGTCACCTAGGAGTACCATCGGGTGCGTTCAAAATGAATTCCGAGCCTATGGTATGTTCGGCGTAATCCGTGCACCTATCTTGCACCGACACTGGCTCCCAACAGACTGAAATGAGATTCCACATGACCCACGTCACCTAGGAGTACCATCGGGTGCGTCCAAAATGATTTCCGATCCTACGGTATGTTTGGCGCAAACCATGCACCTATCTTGCGTCAAGATTAGCACCACCTCCAAACGGACCAAAATGAGCTTCCGCTTGAGCCTCATCACCTTCGAGTACCATTGGGTGCATCTAAAATGATTTCTGAGCCTATGGTACACTCGGCGCAAACCATGCACCTATCTTGCACCGACACCAACACTGTCTCCAAATGAACCGAAAATAGATTCCACATTACCCACATCACCTTGGAGTTCTATCGCACCTATCTTGCACCGACACTAGCTGCCAACGGACAAAAACAAGACTCCACATGACCCACGTCACCTAGGAGTACCATCGGGTGCGTCCAAAATGATTTACGAGCCTATGGTATGTTCGGCGCAAACCGTGCACCTATCTTGCACCGACACTGGCTCCCAACAGACTGAAATGAGATTCCACTTGACCCACGTCACCTAGGAGTACCGTCGGGTGCGTCCAAAATGATTTCTGAGCCTATGGTATGTTCAGCACAAACCGTGCACCTATCTTGCACCGACACTGGCTCTCAACAGACCGAAACAAGATTCCACATGACCCACATCACCTAGGAGTACCATCGGGTGCATCCAAAATGATTTACGAGCCTATGGTATGTTCGGCGCCAACCGTGCACCTATCTTGCACCGACACTGGCTCCCAACAAACCGAAACGAGATTCCACTTGACCCACGTTACCTAGGAGTACCATCAGGTGCGTTCAAAATGATTTCTGAGCCTATGGTATGTTCGGCGTAATCCGTGGACCTATCTTGCACCAACACTGGCTCCCAACAGACTAAAATGAGATTCCACATGACCCACGTCACCTAGGAGTACCATCGGGAGCATCCAAAATGATTTCTGATCCTATGGTATGTTTGGCGCAAACCATGCACCTATCTTGCGTCAAGATTAGCACCACCTCCAAATGGACCAAAACAAGCTTCCGCTTGAGCCTCATCACCTTCGAGTACCATTGGGTGCGTCTAAAATGATTTCTGAGCCTATGGTACACTCGGCACAAACCGTGCACCTATCTTGCACCGACACTGGCTCCCAATAGACTGAAACAAGATTCCACATGACCGACGTCACCTAGGAGTACCATCGGGTGCGTCCAAAACAATTTCCGATCCTACGGTATGTTTGGCGCAAACCATGTACCTATCTTGCATCAAGATTAGCACCACCTCCAAACAGACCAAAACGAGCTTCCGCTTGAGCCTCATCACCTTCGAGTACCATTGGGTGCGTCTAAAATGATTTCTGAGCCTATGGTACACTCGGCGCAAACCGTGCACCTATCTTGCACCGACACCAACACTGTCTCCAAATGAACCGAAAAGAGATTCCACATTACCCACATCACCTTGGAGTTCCATCGCACCTATCTTGCATCGACACTAGCTGCCAATAGACCAAAACAAGACTCCACATGACCCACGTCACCTAGGAGTACCATCGGGTGCGTCCAAAATGATTTATGAGCCTATGGTATGTTTCGCGCAAACCGTGCCCCTATCTTGCACCGACACTGGCTCCCAATAGACCAAAACGAGATTCCACTTGACCCACGTGACCTATGAGTACCATCGGGTGCGTCCAAAATGATTTCTGAGCCTATGGTATGTTCGGCGCAAACCGTGCACCTATCTTGCACCGACACTGGTTCCCAATAGATCGAAACGAGATTCCACATGACCCACATCACCTAGGAGTACCATTGGGTGCGTCCAAAATGATTTCCGAGCCTATGGTATGTTCGGCGCAAACCGTGCAACTATCTTGCACCGACACTGGCTCCCAACAGACCGAAATGAGATTCCACTTGACCCACATCACCTAGGAGTACCATCGGGTGCGTCCAAAACGATTTCTGAGCCTATGGTATGTTCGGCGCAAACCATGCACCTATCTTGCACCGACACTGGCTCCCAACAGACCGAAACAAGATTCCACATGACCCACATCACCTAGGAGTACCATTGGGTGCGTCCAAAACGATTTAGGAGCCTATGGTATGTTCGGCGCCAACCGTGCACCTATCTTGCACCGACACTGGCTCCCAACAAACCGAAACGAGATTCCACTTGACCCACGTCACCTAGGAGTACCATCGGGTGCGTTCAAAATGATTTCCGAGCCTATGGTATGTTCAGCATAATCCGTGCACCTATCCTGCACCGACACTAGCTGCCAACAGACCAAAACAAGACTCCACATGACCCACGTCACCTAGGAGTACCATCGGGTGCGTCCAAAATGATTTATGAGCCTATGGTATGTTCGGCGCCAACCGTGCACCTATCTTGCACCGACACTGGCTCCCAACAAACCGAAACGAGATTCCACTTGACCCACGTTACCTAGGAGTACCATCGGGTGCGTCCAAAACGATTTCTGAGCCTATGGTATGTTCGGCGCCAACCGTGCACCTATCTTGCACCGACACTGGCTCCCAACAGACCGAAACGAGATTCCACTTGACCCATGTCACCTAGGAGTACCATCGGGTGCGTCCAAAATGATTTCCGAGCCTATGGTTTGTTCGGCACAATCCATGCACCTATCTTGCACCGACACTGGCTCCCAACAGACCGAAATGAGATTCCACATGACCCACGTCACCTAGGAGTACCATCTGGTGCGTCCAAAACGATTTCCGATCCTACGGTACGTTTGGCGCAAACCATGCACCTATCTTGCGTCAAGATTAGCACCAGCTCCAAACGGACCAAAACGAGCTTCCGCTTGAGCCTCATCACCTTCGAGTACCATTGGGTGCGTCTAAAATGATTTCTGAGCCTATGGTACACTCGGCACAAACCGTGCACCTATCTTGCACCGACACCAACACTGTCTCCATATGAACTGAAAAGAGATTCCACATTACCCACATCACCTTAGAGTTCTATCACACCTATCTTGCACCGACACTAGCTGCCAACGGACCAAAACAAGACTCCACATGACCCACGTCACCTAGGAGTATCATCGGGTGCGTCCAAAATGATTTACGAGCCTATGGTATGTTTGGCGCAAACCGTGCACCTATCTTGCACCGACAGTGGCTCCCAACACACCGAAACGAGATTCCACTTGACCCACGTCACCTAGGAGTACAATCGGTTGCGTCCAAAATGATTTCTGAGCCTATGGTATGTTCGGCGCAAACCGTGCACCTATCTTGCACCGACATTGGCTCCCAACAGACCAAAACAAGATTCCACATGACCCACATCACCTAGGAGTACCATCGGGTGTGTCCAAAATGATTTATGAGCCTATGGTATGTTCGGCGCCAACCGTGCACCTATCTTGCACCGACACTGGTTCCCAACAAACCGAAACGAGATTCCACTTGACCCACGTCACCTAGGAGTACCATCGGGTACGTTCAAAATGATTTCCGAGCCTATGGTATGTTCGGCGTAATCCGTGCACCTATCTTGCACCGACACTGGCTCCCAACAGACTGAAATGAGATTCCACATGACCTACGTCACCTAGGAGGACCATTGGGTGCGTCCAAAATGATTTCCGATCCTACGGTATGTTTGGCGCAAACCATGCACCTATCTTGCGTCAAGATTAGCACCACCTCCGAACGGACCAAAACGAGCTTCCGCTTGAGCCTCATCACCTTCGAGTACCATTGGGTGCATCTAAAATGATTTCTGAGCCTATGGTACACTCGGCGCAAACCATGCACCTATCTTGCACCGACACCAACACTGTCTCCAAATGAACCGAAAATAGATTCCACATTACCCACATCACCTTGGAGTTCTATCGCACCTATCTTGCACCGACACTAGCTGCCAACGGACCAAAACAAGACTCCACATGACCCACGTCACCTAGGAGTACCATCGGGTGCGTCCAAAATGATTTACGAGCCTATGGTATGTTCGGCGCAAACCGTGCACCTATCTTGCACCGACACTGGCTCCCAATAGACTAAAATGAGATTCCACTTGACCCACATCACCTAGGAGTACCGTCGGGTGCGTCCAAAATGATTTCTGAGCCTATGGTATGTTCAGCGCAAACCGTGCACCTATCTTGCACCGACACTGGCTCTCAACAGACCGAAACAAGATTCCACATGACCCACATCACCTAGGAGTACCATCGGGTGCATCCAAAATGATTTACGAGCCTATGGTATGTTCGGCGCCAACCGTGCACCTATCTTGCACTGACACTGGCTCCCAACAAACTGAAACGAGATTCCACTTGACCCACGTTACCTAGGAGTACCATCAGGTGCGTTCAAAATGATTTCTGAGCCTATGGTATGTTCGGCGTAATCCGTGGACCTATCTTGCACCAACACTGGCTCCCAACAGACTGAAATGAGATTCCACATGACCCACGTCACCTAGGAGTACCATCGGGAGCGTCCAAAACGATTTCCGATCCTATGGTATGTTTGGCGCAAACCATGCACCTATCTTGCGTCAAGATTAGCACCACCTCCAAATGGACCAAAACAAGCTTCCGCTTGAGCCTCATCACCTTCGAGTACCATTGGGTGCGTCTAAAATGATTTCTGAGCCTATGGTACACTCGGCACAAACCGTGCACCTATCTTGCACCGACACTGGCTCCCAATAGACTGAAACGAGATTCCACATGACCCACGTCACCTAGGAGTACCATCGGGTGCGTCCAAAACAATTTCTGATCCTACGGTATGTTTGGCGCAAACCATGCACCTATCTTGCATCAAGATTAGCACCACCTCCAAACAGACCAAAACGAGCTTCCGCTTGAGCCTCATGACCTTCGAGTACCATTGGGTGCGTCTAAAATGATTTCTGAGCCTATGGTACACTCGGCGCAAACCGTGCACCTATCTTGCACCGACACCAACACTGTCTCCAAATGAACCGAAAAGAGATTCCACATTACCCACATCACCTTGGAGTTCCATCGCACCTATCTTGCATCGACACTAGCTGCCAACAGACCAAAACAAGACTCCACATGACCCACGTCACCTAGGAGTACCATCGGGTGCGTCCAAAATGATTTATGAGCCTATGGTATGTTTCGCGCAAACCATGCCCCTATCTTGCACCGACACTGGCTCCCAATAGACCAAAACGAGATTCCACTTGACCCACGTCACCTAGGAGTACCATCGGGTGCGTCCAAAATGATTTCTAAGCCTATGGTATGTTCGGCGCAAACCGTGCTCCTATCTTGCACCGACACTGGTTCCCAATAGATCGAAACGAGATTCCACATGACCCACATCACCTAGGAGTACCATTGGGTGCGTCCAAAATGATTTCCGAGCCTATGGTATGTTCGGCGCAAACCGTGCACCTATCTTGCACCGACACTGGCTCCCAACAGACCGAAATGAGATTCCACTTGACCCACATCACCTAGGAGTACCATCGGGTGCGTCCAAAACGATTTCTGAGCCTATGGTATGTTCGGCGAAAAACCATGCACCTATCTTGCACCGACACTGGCTCCCAACAGACCGAAACAAGATTCCACATGACCCACATCACCTAGGAGTACCATTGGGTGCGTCCAAAACGATTTAGGAGCCTATGGTATGTTCGGCGCCAACCGTGCACCTATCTTGCACCGACACTGGCTCCCAACAAACCGAAACGAGATTCCACTTGACCCACGTCACCTAGGAGTACCATCGGGTGCGTTCAAAATGATTTCTGAGCCTATGGTATGTTCAGCATAATCCGTGCACCTATCTTGTACCGACACTAGCTCCCAACAGACTGAAATGAGATTCCACATGACCCACATCACCTAGGAGTACCATCGGGTGCGTCCAAAATGATTTACGAGCCTATGGTATGTTCGGCGCCAACCGTGCACCTATCTTGCACCGACACTGGCTCCCAACAAACCGAAACGAGATTCCACTTGACCCACGTTACCTAGGAGTACCATCGGGTGCGTCCAAAATGATTTCTGAGCCTATGGTATGTTCGGCGCCAACCGTGCACCTATCTTGCACCGACACTGGCTCCCAACAGACCGAAACGAGATTCCACTTGACCCATGTCACCTAGGAGTACCATCGGGTGCGTCCAAAATGATTTCCGAGCCTATGGTTTGTTCGGCACAATCCATGCACCTATCTTGCACCGACACTGGCTCCCAACAGACCGAAATGAGATTCCACATGACCCACGTCACCTAGGAGTACCATCTGGTGCCTCCAAAATGATTTCCGATCCTACGGTATGTTTGGCGCAAACCATGCACCTATCTTGCGTCAAGATTAGCACCAGCTCCAAACGGACCAAAACGAGCTTCCGCTTGAGCCTCATCACCTTCGAGTACCATTGGGTGCGTCTAAAATGATTTCTGAGCCTATGGTACACTCGGCACAAACCGTGCACCTATCTTGCACCGACACCAACACTGTCTCCATATGAACCGAAAAGAGATTCCACATTACCCACATCACCTTAGAGTTCTATCACACCTATCTTGCACCGACACTAGCTGCCAACGGACCAAAACAAGACTCCACATGACCCACGTCACCTAGGAGTACCATCTGGTGCCTCCAAAATGATTTCCGATCCTACGGTATGTTTGGCGCAAACCATGCACCTATCTTGCGTCAAGATTAGCACCAGCTCCAAACGGACCAAAACGAGCTTCCGCTTGAGCCTCATCACCTTCGAGTACCATTGGGTGCGTCTAAAATGATTTCTGAGCCTATGGTACACTCGGCACAAACCGTGCACCTATCTTGCACCGACACCAACACTGTCTCCATATGAACCGAAAAGAGATTCCACATTACCCACATCACCTTAGAGTTCTATCACACCTATCTTGCACCGACACTAGCTGCCAACGGACCAAAACAAGACTCCACATGACCCACGTCACCTAGGAGTATCATCGGGTGCGTCCAAAATGATTTACGAGCCTATGGTATGTTTGGCGCAAACCGTGCACCTATCTTGCACCGACACTGGCTCCCAACACACCGAAACGAGATTCCACTTGACCCACGTCACCTAGGAGTACAATCGGGTGCGTCCAAAACGATTTCTGAGCCTATGGTATGTTCGGCGCAAACCGTGCACCTATCTTGCACCGACACTGGCTCCCAACAGACCAAAACAAGATTCCACATGACCCACATCACCTAGGAGTACCATCGGGTGTGTCCAAAACGATTTATGAGCCTATGGTATGTTCGGCGCCAACCGTGCACCTATCTTGCACCGACACTGGCTCCCAACAAACCGAAACGAGATTCCACTTGACCCACGTCACCTAGGAGTACCATCGGGTGCATTCAAAATGATTTCCGTGCCTATGGTATGTTCGGCGTAATCCGTGCACCTATCTTGCACCGACACTGGCTCCCAACAGACTAAAATGAGATTCCACATGACCCACGTCACCTAGGAGTACCATCGGGTGCGTCCAAAATGATTTCCGATCCTACGGTATGTTTGGCGCAAACCATGCACCTATCTTGCGTCAAGAATAGCACCACCTCCAAACGGACCAAAACGAGCTTCCGCTTGAGCCTCATCACCTTCGAGTACCATTGGGTGCATCTAAAATGATTTCTGAGCCTATGGTACACTCGGCGCAAACCATGCACCTATCTTGCACCGACACCAACACTGTCTCCCAATGAACCGAAAATAGATTCCACATTACCCACATCACCTTGGAGTTCTATCGCACCTATCTTGCACCGACACTAGCTGCCAACGGACCAAAACAAGACTCCACATGACCCACGTCACCTAGGAGTACCATCGGGTGCGTCCAAAATGATTTACGAGCCTATGGTATGTTTGGCGCAAACCGTGCACCTATCTTGCACCGACACTGGCTCCCAACAGACTGAAATGAGATTCCACTTGACCCACGTCACCTAGGAGTACCGTCGGGTGCGTCCAAAACGATTTCTGAGCCTATGGTATGTTCAGCGCAAACCGTGCACCTATCTTGCACCGACACTGGCTCTCAACAGACCGAAACAAGATTCCACATGACCCACATCACCTAGGAGTACCATCGGGTGCATCCAAAATGATTTACGAGCCTATGGTATGTTCGGCGCCAACCGTGCACCTATCTTGCACCGACACTGGCTCCCAACAAACCGAAACGAGATTCCACTTGACCCACGTTACCTAGGAGTACCATCAGGTGCGTTCAAAATGATTTCTGAGCCTATGGTATGTTCGGCGTAATCCGTGGACCTATCTTGCACCAACGCTGGCTCCCAACAGACTGAAATGAGATTCCACATGACCCACGTCACCTAGGAGTACCATCGGGAGCGTCCAAAACGATTTCCGATCCTATGGTATGTTTGGCGCAAACCATGCACCTATCTTGCGTCAAGATTAGCACCACCTCCAAATGGACCAAAACAAGCTTCCGCTTGAGCCCCATCACCTTCGAGTACCATTGGGTGCGTCTAAAATGATTTCTGAGCCTATGGTACACTCGGCACAAACCGTGCACCTATCTTGCACCGACACTGGCTCCCAATAGACTGAAACGAGATTCCACATGACCCACGTCACCTAGGAGTACCATCGGGTGCGTCCAAAACAATTTCCGATCCTACGGTATGTTTGGCGCAAACCATGCACCTATCTTGCATCAAGATTAGCACCACCTCCAAACAGACCAAAACGAGCTTCCGCTTGAGCCTCATCACCTTCGAGTACCATTGGGTGCGTCTAAAATGATTTCTGAGCCTATGGTACACTCAGCGCAAACCGTGCACCTATCTTGCACCGACACCAACACTGTCTCCAAATGAACCGAAAAGAGATTCCACATTACCCACATCACCTTGGAGTTCCATCGCACCTATCTTGCATCGACACTAGCTGGCAATAGACCAAAACAAGACTCCACATGACCCACGTCACCTAGGAGTACCATCGGGTGCGTCCAAAATGATTTATGAGCCTATGGTATGTTTCGCGCAAACCGTGCCCCTATCTTGCACCGACACTGGCTCCCAATAGACCAAAACGAGATTCCACTTGACCCACGTCACCTAGGAGTACCATCGGGTACGTCCAAAATGATTTCTGAGCCTATGGTATGTTTGGCGCAAACCGTGCACCTATCTTGCACCGACACTGGTTCCCAATAGATCGAAACGAGATTCCACATGACCCACATCACCTAGGAGTACCATTGGGTGCGTCCAAAATGATTTCCGAGCCTATGGTATGTTCGGCGCAAACCGTGCACCTATCTTGCACCGACACTGGCTCCCAACAGACCGAAATGAGATTCCACTTGACCCACATCACCTAGGAGTACCATCGGGTGCGTCCAAAACGATTTCTGAGCCTATGGTATGTTCGGCGCAAACCATGCACCTATCTTGCACCGACACTGGCTCCCAACAGACCGAAACAAGATTCCACATGACCCACATCACCTAGGAGTACCATTGGGTGCGTCCAAAACGATTTAGGAGCCTATGGTATGTTCGGCGCCAACCGTGCACCTATCTTGCACCGACACTGGCTCCCAACAAACCGAAACGAGATTCCACTTGACCCACGTCACCTAGGAGTACCATCGGGTGCGTTCAAAATGATTTCCGAGCCTATGGTATGTTCAGCATAATCCGTGCACCTATCTTGTACCGACACTAGCTCCCAACAGACTGAAATGAGATTCCACATGACCCACATCACCTAGGAGTACCATCAGGTGCGTCCAAAATGATTTACGAGCCTATGGTATGTTCGGCGCCAACCGTGCACCTATCTTGCACCGACACTGGCTCCCAACAAACCGAAACGAGATTCCACTTGACCCACATTACCTAGGAGTACCATCGGGTGCGTCCAAAACGATTTCTGAGCCTATGGTATGTTCGGCGCCAACCGTGCACCTATCTTGCACCGACACTGGCTCCCAACAGACCGAAACGAGATTCCACTTGACCCATGTCACCTAGGAGTACCATCGGGTGCGTCCAAAATGATTTCCGAGCCTATGGTTTGTTCGGCACAATCCATGCACCTATCTTGCACCGACACTGGCTCCCAACAGACCGAAATGAGATTCCACATGACCCACGTCACCAAGGAGTACCATCTGGTGCGTCCAAAACGATTTCCGATCCTACGGTACGTTTGGCGCAAACCATGCACCTATCTTGCGTCAAGATTAGCACCAGCTCCAAACGGACCAAAACGAGCTTCCGCTTGAGCCTCATCACCTTCGAGTACCATTGGGTGCGTCTAAAATGATTTCTGAGCCTATGGTTCACTCGGCACAAACCGTGCACCTATCTTGCACCGACACCAACACTGTCTCCATATGAACCGAAAAGAGATTCCACATTACCCACATCACCTTAGAGTTCTATCACACCTATCTTGCACCGACACTAGCTGCCAACGGACCAAAACAAGACTCCACATGACCCACGTCACCTAGGAGTATCATCGGGTGCGTCCAAAATGATTTACGAGCCTATGGTATGTTTGGCGCAAACCGTGCACCTATCTTGCACCGACACTGGCTCCCAACACACCGAAACGAGATTCCACTTGACCCACGTCACCTAGGAGTACAATCGGGTGCGTCCAAAATGATTTCTGAGCCTATGGTATGTTCGGCGCAAACCGTGCACCTATCTTGCACCGACACTGGCTCCCAACAGACCAAAACAAGATTCCACAAGACCCACATCACCTAGGAGTACCATCGGGTGTGTCCAAAACGATTTATGAGCCTATGGTATGTTCGGCGCCAACCGTGCACCTATCTTGCACCGACACTGGCTCCCAACAAACCGAAACGAGATTCCACTTGACCCACGTCACCTAGGAGTACCATCGGGTGCATTCAAAATGATTTCCGAGCCTATGGTATGTTCGGCGTAATCCGTGCACCTATCTTGCACCGACACTGGCTCCCAACAGACTAAAATGAGATTCCACATGACCCACGTCACCTAGGAGTACCATCGGGTGCGTCCAAAATGATTTCCGATCCTACGGTATGTTTGGCGCAAACCATGCACCTATCTTGCGTCAAGATTAGCACCACCTCCAAACGGACCAAAACGAGCTTCCGCTTGAGCCTCATCACCTTCGAGTACCATTGGGTGCGTCTAAAATGATTTCTGAGCCTATGGTACACTCGGCGCAAACCATGCACCTATCTTGCACCGACACCAACACTATCTCCAAATGAACCGAAAAGAGATTCCACATTACCCACATCACCTTGGAGTTCTATCGCACCTATCTTGCACCAACACTAGCTACCAACGGACCAAAACAAGACTCCACATGACCCACGTCACCTAGGAGTACCATCGGGTGCGTCCAAAATGATTTACGAGCCTATGGTATGTTCGGCGCAAACCGTGCACCTATCTTGCACCGACACTGGCTCCCAACAGACCGAAATGAGATTCCACTTGACCCACGTCACCTAGGAGTACCATCGGGTGCGTCCAAAACGATTTCTGAGCCTATGGTATGTTCAGCGCAAACCGTGCACCTATCTTGCACCGACACTGGCTCCCAACAGACCGAAACAAGATTCCACATGACCCACATCACCTAGGAGTACCATCGCGTGCATCCAAAACGATTTACGAGCCTATGGTATGTTCGGCGCCAACCGTGCACCTATCTTGAACTGACACTGGCTCCCAACAAACCGAAACGAGATTCCACTTGACCCACGTTACCTAGGAGTACCATCGGGTGCGTTCAAAATGATTTCCGAGCCTATGGTATGTTCGGCATAATCCGTGGACCTATCTTGCACCGACACTGGCTCCCAACAGACTGAAATGAGATTCCACATGACCCACGTCACCTAGGAGTACCATCGGGAGCGTCCAAAATGATTTCCGATCCTATGGTATGTTTGGCGCAAACCATGCACCTATCTTGCGTCAAGATTAGCACCACCTCCAAACGGACCAAAATGAGCTTCCGCTTGAGCCTCATCACCTTCGAGTACCATTGGGTGCGTCTAAAATGATTTCTGAGCCTATGGTACACTCGGCGCAAACCGTTCACCTATCTTGCACCGACTCCAACACTATCTCCATATGAACTGAAAAGAGATTCCACATTACCCACATCACCTTGGAGTTCTATCACACCTATCTTGCACCGACACTAGCTGCCAAAGGACCAAAACAAGACTCCACATGACCCACGTCACCTAGGAGTATCATCGGGTGCGTCCAAAATGATTTACGAGCCTATGGTATGTTTGGCGCAAACCGTGCACCTATCTTGCACCGACACTGGCTCCCAACACACCGAAACGAGATTCCACTTGACCCACGTCACCTAGGAGTACAATCAGGTGCGTCCAAAATGATTTCTGAGCCTATGGTATGTTCGGCGCAAACCGTGCACCTATCTTGCACCGACACTGGCTCCCAACAGACCAAAACAAGATTCCACATGACCCACATCACCTAGGAGTACCATCGGGTGCGTCCAAAACGATTTATGAGCCTATGGTATGTTCGGCGTCAACCGTGCACCGATCTTGCACCGACACTGGCTCCCAACAAACCAAAACGAGATTCCACTTGACCCACGTCACCTAGGAGTACCATCGGGTGCATTCAAAATGATTTCCGAGCCTATGGTATGTTTGGCGTAATCCGTGCACCTATCTTGCACCGACACTGGCTCCCAACAGACTGAAATGAGATTCTATATGACCCACGTCACCTCAGAGTACCATCGGGTGCGTCCAAAATGATTTCCGATCCTACGGTATGTTTGGCGCAAACCATGCACCTATCTTGCGTCAAGATTAGCACCACCTCCAAACGGACCAAAACGAGCTTCCGCTTGAGCCTCATCACCTTCGAGTACCATTGGGTGCATCTAAAATGATTTCTGAGCCTATGGTACACTCGGCGCAAACTGTGCACCTATCTTGCACCGACACCAACACTGTCTCCAAATGAACCGAAAATAGATTCCACATTACCCACATCACCTTGGAGTTCTATCGCACCTATCTTGCACCGACACTAGCTGCCAACGGACCAAAACAAGACTCTACATGACCCACGTCACCTAGGAGTACCATCGGGTGCGTCCAAAATGATTTACGAGCCTATGGTATGTTCGGCGCAAACCGTGCACCTATCTTGCACCGACACTGGCTCCCAACAGACTGAAATGAGATTCCACTTGACCCACGTCACCTAGGAGTACCGTCGGGTGCGTCCAAAACGATTTCTGAGCCTATGGTATGTTCAGCGCAAACCGTGCACCTATCTTGCACCGACACTGGCTCCCAACAGACCGAAACAAGATTCCACATGACCCACATCACCTAGGAGTACCATCGGGTGCATCCAAAATGATTTACGAGCCTATGGTATGTTCGGCGCCAACCGTGCACCTATCTTGCACCGACACTGGCTCCCAACAAACTGAAACGAGATTCCACTTGACCCACGTCACCTAGGAGTACCATCGGGAGCGTCCAAAACGATTTCCGATCCTATGGTATGTTTGGCGCAAACCATGCACCTATCTTGCGTCAAGATTAGCACCACCTCCAAATGGACCAAAACAAGCTTCCACTTGAGCCTCATCACCTTCGAGTACCATTGGGTGCGTCTAAAATGATTTCTGAGCCTATGGTACACTCGGCACAAACCGTGCACCTATCTTGCACCGACACTGGCTCCCAATAGACTGAAACGAGATTCCACATGACCCACATCACCTAGGAGTACCATCGGGTGCGTCCAAAACAATTTCCGATCCTACGGTATGTTTGGCGCAAACCATGAACCTATCTTGCATCAAGATTAGCACCACCTCCAAACAGACCAAAACGAGCTTCCGCTTGAGCCTCATCACCTTCGAGTACCATTGGGTACGTCTAAAATGATTTCTGAGCCTATGGTACACTCGGCGCAAACCATGCACCTATCTTGCACCGACACCAACACTGTCTCCAAATGAACCAAAAAGAGATTCCACATTACCCACATCACCTTGGAGTTCCATCGCACCTATCTTGCATCGACACTAGCTGCCAACAGACCAAAACAAGACTCCACATGACCCACGTCACCTAGGAGTACTATCGGGTGCGTCCAAAATGATTTATGAGCCAATGGTATGTTTTGCGCAAACCGTGCCCCTATCTTGCACCGACACTGGCTCCCAATAGACCAAAACGAGATTCCACTTGACCCACGTCACCTAGGAGTACCATCGGGTGCGTCCAAAATGATTTCTGAGCCTATGGTATGTTCGGCGCAAACCATGCACCTATCTTGCACCGACACTGGCTCCCAACAGACCGAAATGAGATTCCACTTGACCCACATCACCTAGGAGTACCATCGGGTGTGTCCAAAATGATTTCTGAGCCTATGGTATGTTCGGCGCAAACCATGCACCTATCTTGCACCGACACTGGCTCCCAACAGACCGAAACAAGATTCCACATGACCCACATCACCTAGGAGTACCAATGGGTGCGTCCAAAACGATTTAGGAGCCTATGGTATGTTCGGCGCCAACCATGCACCTATCTTGCACCGACACTGGCTCCCAACAAACCGAAACGAGATTCCACTTGACCCACGTCACCTAGGAGTACCATCGGTTGCGTTCAAAATGATTTCCGAGCCTATGGTATGTTCAGCATAATCCGTGCACCTATCTTGTACTGACACTAGCTCCCAACAGACTGAAATGAGATTCCACATGACCCACATCACATAGGAGTACCATCGGGTGCGTCCAAAACAATTTCCGATCCTACGGTATGTTTGGCGCAAACCATGCACCTATCTGGTGTCAAGATTAGCACCACCTCCAAACGGACCAAAACGAGCTTCCACTTGAGCCTCATCACCTTCGAGTACCATTGGGTGTGTCTAAAATGATTTCTGAGCCTATGGTACACTCGACACAAACCGTGCACCTATCTTGCACCGACACTGGCTCCCAACAGTCCGAAACGAGATTCCACATGACCCACGTCACCTAGGAGTACCATCGGGTGCGTCTAAAATGATTTCCGAGCATATGGTATGTTCGGCGCAAACCGTGCACCTATCTTGCACCGACACTGGCTCCCAATGGACCGAAACGAGACTCCACATGACCCACGTCACCTAGGAGTACCATCGGGTGTGTCCAAAACGATTTGCGAGCCTTGGTATGTTCGGCGCCAACCGCGCACCTATCTTGCACCGACACTGGCTCCCAACAGACTGAAATGAGATTCCACTTGACCCATGTCACCTAGAGTACCATCGGGTGCATCCAAAATGATTTCCGAGCCTATGGTATGTTCGGCACAATCCGTGCACCTATCTTGCACCGACACTGGCTCCCAACAGACTGAAATGAGATTCCACATGACCCACGTCACCTAGGAGTACCATCTGGTGCGTCCAAAACGATTTCCGATCCTACGGTACGTTTGGCGCAAACCATGCACCTATCTTGCGTCAAGATTAGCACCACCTCCAAATGGACCAAAACGAGCTTCTGCTTGAGCCTCATCACCTTCGAGTACCATTGGGTGCATCTAAAATGATTTCTGAGCCTATGGTACACTCGGCGCAAACCGTGCACCTATCTTGCACCGACACCAACACTGTCTCCATATGAACCGAAAAGAGATTCCACATTACCCACATCACCTTGGAGTTCTATCACACCTATCTTGCACCGACACTAGCTGCCAACGGACCAAAACAAGACTCCACATGACCGACGTAACCTAGGAGCACCATCGGGTGCGTCCAAAATGATTTACGAGCCTATGGTATGTTCGGCGCAAACCGTGCACCTATCTTGCACCGACACTGGCTCCCAATAGACCGAAACGAGATTCCACATGGCCCACGTCACCTAGGAGTACCATCGGGTGCGTCCAAAACAATTTCCGATCCTATGGTATGTTTGGCGCAAACCATGCACCTATCTTGCGTCAAGATTAGCACCACCTCCAAACGGACCAAAACAAGCTTCCGCTTGAGCCTCATCACCTTCGAGTACCATTGGGTGCGTCTAAAATGATTTCTGAGCCTATGGTACACTCGGCGCAAACCGTGCACCTATCTTGCACCGACACCAACACTGTCTCCAAATGAACCGAAAAGAGATTCCACATTACCCACATCACCTTGGATTTCCATCGCACCTATCTTGCACCGATACTAGCTGCCAACAGACCAAAACAAGACTCCACATGACCCACGTCACCTAGGAGTACCATCGGGTGCGTCCAAAATGATTTATGAGCCTATGGTATGTTTCGCGCAAACCGTGCCCCTATCTTGCACCGACACTAGCTCCCAATAGACCAAAACGAGATTCCACTTGACCCACGTCACCTAGGAGTACCATCGGGTGCGTCCAAAATGATTTCTGAGCCTATGGTATGTTCGGCGCAAACGGTGCACCTATCTTGCACCGACACTGGCTCCCAATAGATCGAAACGAGATTCCACATGACCCACATCACCTAGGAGTACCATTGGGTGCGTCCAAAATGATTTCCGAGCCTATGGTATGTTCGGCGCAAACCGTGCACCTATCTTGCACCGACACTGGCTCCCAACAGACCAAAATGAGATTCCACTTGACCCACGTCACCTAGGAGTACCATCGGGTGCGTCCAAAACGATTTCTGAGCCTATGGTATGTTCGGCGCCAACCGTGCACCTATCTTGCACCGACACTAGCTCCCAACAGACCGAAACGAGATTCCACTTGACCCACGTCACCTAGGAGTACCATCGGGTGCGTCCAAAATGATTTCTGAGCCTATGGTATGTTCGGCACAATCCGTGCACCTATCTTGCACCGACACTGGCTCCCAATAGACCGAAATGAGATTCCACATGACCCACGTCACCTAGGAGTACCATCTGGTGCGTCCAAAACGATTTCCGATCCTACGGTACGTTTGGCGCAAACCATGCACCTATCTTGCGTCAAGATTAGCACCAGCTCCAAACGGACCAAAACGAGCTTCCGCTTGAGCCTCATCACCTTCGAGTACCATTGGGTGCGTCTAAAATGATTTCTGAGCCTATGGTACACTCGGCACAAACCGTGCACCTATCTTGCACCGACACCAACACTGTCTCCGTATGAACCGAAAAGAGATTCCACATTACCCACATCACCTTGGAGTTCTATCACACCTATCTTGCACCGACACAAGCTGCCAATGGACCAAAACAAGACTCCACATGACCCATGTCACCTAGGAGTATCATCGGGTGCGTCCAAAATGATTTACGAGCCTATGGTATGTTCGGCGCAAACCGTGCACCTATCTTGCACCGACATTGGCTCCCAACACACCGAAACAAGATTCCACTTGACCCACATCACCTAGGAGTACAATTGGGTGCGTCCAAAACGATTTCTGAGCCTATGGTATGTTCGGCGCAAACCGTGCACCTATCTTGCACCGACACTGGCTCCCAACAGACCAAAACAAGATTCCACATGACCCACATCACCTAGGAGTACCATCGGGTGCATCCAAAATGATTTATGAGCCTATGGTATGTTCGGCGCCAACCGTGCACCTATCTTGCACCGACACTGGCTCCCAACAAACCAAAACGAGATTCCACTTGACCCACGTCACCTAGGAGTACCATCGGGTGCGTTCAAAATGATTTCCAAGCCTATGGTATGTTCGGCGTAATCCGTGCACCTATCTTGCACCGACACTGGCTCCCAACAGACTGAAATGAGATTCCACATGACCCACGTCACCTAGGAGTACCATCAGGTGCGTCCAAAATGATTTCCGATCCTACGGTATGTTTGGCGCAAACCATGCACCTATCTTGCGTCAAGATTAGCACCACCTCCAAACGGACCAAAACGAGCTTCCGCTTGAGCCTCATCACCTTCGAGTACCATTGGGTGCGCCTAAAATGATTTCTGAGCCTATGGAACACTCGGCGCAAACCATGCACCTATCTTGCACCGACACCAACACTGTCTCCAAATGAACTGAAAAGAGATTCCACATTACCCACATCACCTTGGAGTTCTATCGCACCTATCTTGCACCGACACTAGCTGCCAACGGACCAAAACAAGACTCCACATGACCCACGTCACCTAGGAGTACCATCGGGTGCGTCCAAAATGATTTACGAGCCTATGGTATGTTTGGCGCAAACCGTGCACCTATCTTGCACCGACAATGGCTCCCAACAGACCGAAATGAGATTCCACTTGACCCACGTCACCTAGGAGTACCATCGGGTGCGTCCAAAATGATTTCTGAGCCTATGGTATGTTCAGCGCAAACCGTGCACCTATCTTGCACCGACACTGGCTCCCAACAGACCGAAACAAGATTCCACATGACCCACATCACCTAGGAGTACCATCGGGTGCATCCAAAATGATTTACGAGCCTATGGTATGTTCGGCGCCAACCGTGCACCTATCTTGCACCGACACTGGCTCCCAACAAACCGAAACGAGATTCCACTTGACCCACGTTACCTAGGAGTACCATCGGGTGCGTTCAAAATGATTTCTGAGCCTATGGTATGTTCGGCGTAATCCGTGGACCTATCTTGCACCGACACTGGCTCCCAACAGACTGAAATGAGATTCCACATGACCCACGTCACCTAGGAGTACCATCGGGAGCGTCCAAAACGATTTCCGATCCTATGGTATGTTTGGCGCAAACCATGCACCTATCTTGCGTCAAGATTAGCACCACCTCCAAACAGACCAAAACGAGCTTCCGCTTGAGCCTCATCACCTTCGAGTACCCTTGGGTGCGTCTAAAATGATTTCTGAGCCTATGGTACACTCGGCACAAACCGTGCACCTTTCTTGCACTGACACTGGCTCCCAATAGACTGAAACGAGATTCCACATGACCCACGTCACCTAGGAGTACCATCGGGTGCGTCCAAAACAATTTCCGATACTACGGTATGTTTGGCGCAAACCAAGCACCTATCTTGCGTCAAGATTAGCACCACCTCCAAACGGACCAAAATGAGCTTCCGCTTGAGCCTCATCACCTTCGAGTACCATTGGGTGCGTCTAAAATGATTTCTGAGCCTATGGTACACTCGGCGCAAACCGTGCACCTATCTTGCACCGACACCAACACTATCTCCAAATGAACCAAAAAGAGATTCCACATTACCCACATCACCTTGGAGTTCCATCACACCTATCTTGCACCGACACTAGCTGCCAACAGACCAAAACAAGACTCCACATGACCCACGTCACCTAGGAGTACCATCGGGTGCGTCCAAAATGATTTATGAGCCTATGGTATGTTTCGCGCAAACCGTGCCCCTATCTTGCACCGACACTGGCTCCCAATAGACCAAAACGAGATTCCACTTGACCCACGTCACCTAGGAGTACCATCGGGTGCGTCCAAAATGATTTCTAAGCCTATGGTATGTTCGGCGCAAACTGTGCACCTATCTTGCACCGACACTGGCTCCCAATAGATCGAAACGAGATTCCACATGACCCACATCACCTAGGAGTACCATTGGGTGCGTCCAAAATGATTTCCAAGCCTATGGTATGTTCGGCGCAAACCGTGCACCTATGTTGCACCGACACTGGCTCCCAACAGACTGAAATGAGATTCCACTTGACCCACGTCACCTAGGAGTACCATCGGGTGCGTCCAAAATGATTTCTGAGCCTATGGTATGTTCGGCGCCAACCATGCACCTATCTTGCACCGACACTGGCTCCCAACAGACCGAAACGAGATTCCACTTGACCCACGTCACCTAGGAGTACCATCGGGTGCGTCCAAAATGATTTCCGAGCCTATGGTATGTTCGGCACAATCCGTGCACCTATCTTGCACCGACACTGGCTCCCAACAGACCGAAATGAGATTCCACATGACCCACGTCACCTAGGAGTACCATCAGGTGCGTCCAAAATGATTTCCGATCCTACGGTACGTTTGGCGCAAACCATGCACCTATCTTGCGTCAAGATTAGCACCAGCTCCAAACGGACCAAAACGAGCTTCCGCTTGAGCCTCATCACCTTCGAGTACCATTGGGTGCGCCTAAAATGATTTCTGAGCCTATGGAACACTCGGCGCAAACCATGCACCTATCTTGCACCGACACCAACACTGTCTCCAAATGAACTGAAAAGAGATTCCACATTACCCACATCACCTTGGAGTTCTATCGCACCTATCTTGCACCGACACTAGCTGCCAACGGACCAAAACAAGACTCCACATGACCCACGTCACCTAGGAGTACCATCGGGTGCGTCCAAAATGATTTACGAGCCTATGGTATGTTTGGCGCAAACCGTGCACCTATCTTGCACCGACAATGGCTCCCAACAGACCGAAATGAGATTCCACTTGACCCACGTCACCTAGGAGTACCATCGGGTGCGTCCAAAATGATTTCTGAGCCTATGGTATGTTCAGCGCAAACCGTGCACCTATCTTGCACCGACACTGGCTCCCAACAGACCGAAACAAGATTCCACATGACCCACATCACCTAGGAGTACCATCGGGTGCATCCAAAATGATTTACGAGCCTATGGTATGTTCGGCGCCAACCGTGCACCTATCTTGCACCGACACTGGCTCCCAACAAACCGAAACGAGATTCCACTTGACCCACGTTACCTAGGAGTACCATCGGGTGCGTTCAAAATGATTTCTGAGCCTATGGTATGTTCGGCGTAATCCGTGGACCTATCTTGCACCGACACTGGCTCCCAACAGACTGAAATGAGATTCCACATGACCCACGTCACCTAGGAGTACCATCGGGAGCGTCCAAAACGATTTCCGATCCTATGGTATGTTTGGCGCAAACCATGCACCTATCTTGCGTCAAGATTAGCACCACCTCCAAACAGACCAAAACGAGCTTCCGCTTGAGCCTCATCACCTTCGAGTACCCTTGGGTGCGTCTAAAATGATTTCTGAGCCTATGGTACACTCGGCACAAACCGTGCACCTTTCTTGCACTGACACTGGCTCCCAATAGACCGAAACGAGATTCCACATGACCCACGTCACCTAGGAGTACCATCGGGTGCGTCCAAAACAATTTCCGATACTACGGTATGTTTGGCGCAAACCAAGCACCTATCTTGCGTCAAGATTAGCACCACCTCCAAACGGACCAAAATGAGCTTCCGCTTGAGCCTCATCACCTTCGAGTACCATTGGGTGCGTCTAAAATGATTTCTGAGCCTATGGTACACTCGGCGCAAACCGTGCACCTATCTTGCACCGACACCAACACTGTCTCCAAATGAACCAAAAAGAGATTCCACATTACCCACATCACCTTGGAGTTCCATCACACCTATCTTGCACCGACACTAGCTGCCAACAGACCAAAACAAGACTCCACATGACCCACGTCACCTAGGAGTACCATCGGGTGCGTCCAAAATGATTTATGAGCCTATGGTATGTTTCGCGCAAACCGTGCCCCTATCTTGCACCGACACTGGCTCCCAATAGACCAAAACGAGATTCCACTTGACCCACGTCACCTAGGAGTACCATCGGGTGCGTCCAAAATGATTTCTAAGCCTATGGTATGTTCGGCGCAAACTGTGCACCTATCTTGCACCGACACTGGCTCCCAATAGATCGAAACGAGATTCCACATGACCCACATCACCTAGGAGTACCATTGGGTGCGTCCAAAATGATTTCCAAGCCTATGGTATGTTCGGCGCAAACCGTGCACCTATGTTGCACCGACACTGGCTCCCAACAGACTGAAATGAGATTCCACTTGACCCACGTCACCTAGGAGTACCATCGGGTGCGTCCAAAATGATTTCTGAGCCTATGGTATGTTCGGCGCCAACCATGCACCTATCTTGCACCGACACTGGCTCCCAACAGACCGAAACGAGATTCCACTTGACCCACGTCACCTAGGAGTACCATCGGGTGCGTCCAAAATGATTTCCGAGCCTATGGTATGTTCGGCACAATCCGTGCACCTATCTTGCACCGACACTGGCTCCCAACAGACCGAAATGGGATTCCACATGACCCACGTCACCTAGGAGTACCATCAGGTGCGTCCAAAATGATTTCCGATCCTACGGTACGTTTGGCGCAAACCATGCACCTATCTTGCGTCAAGATTAGCACCAGCTCCAAACGGACCAAAACGAGCTTCCGCTTGAGCCTCATCACCTTCGAGTACCATTGGGTGCGCCTAAAATGATTTCTGAGCCTATGGAACACTCGGCGCAAACCATGCACCTATCTTGCACCGACACCAACACTGTCTCCAAATGAACTGAAAAGAGATTCCACATTACCCACATCACCTTGGAGTTCTATCGCACCTATCTTGCACCGACACTAGCTGCCAACGGACCAAAACAAGACTCCACATGACCCACGTCACCTAGGAGTACCATCGGGTGCGTCCAAAATGATTTACGAGCCTATGGTATGTTTGGCGCAAACCGTGCACCTATCTTGCACCGACAATGGCTCCCAACAGACCGAAATGAGATTCCACTTGACCCACGTCACCTAGGAGTACCATCGGGTGCGTCCAAAATGATTTCTGAGCCTATGGTATGTTCAGCGCAAACCGTGCACCTATCTTGCACCGACACTGGCTCCCAACAGACCGAAACAAGATTCCACATGACCCACATCACCTAGGAGTACCATCGGGTGCATCCAAAATGATTTACGAGCCTATGGTATGTTCGGCGCCAACCGTGCACCTATCTTGCACCGACACTGGCTCCCAACAAACCGAAACGAGATTCCACTTGACCCACGTTACCTAGGAGTACCATCGGGTGCGTTCAAAATGATTTCTGAGCCTATGGTATGTTCGGCGTAATCCGTGGACCTATCTTGCACCGACACTGGCTCCCAACAGACTGAAATGAGATTCCACATGACCCACGTCACCTAGGAGTACCATCGGGAGCGTCCAAAACGATTTCCGATCCTATGGTATGTTTGGCGCAAACCATGCACCTATCTTGCGTCAAGATTAGCACCACCTCCAAACAGACCAAAACGAGCTTCCGCTTGAGCCTCATCACCTTCGAGTACCCTTGGGTGCGTCTAAAATGATTTCTGAGCCTATGGTACACTCGGCACAAACCGTGCACCTTTCTTGCACTGACACTGGCTCCCAATAGACCGAAACGAGATTCCACATGACCCACGTCACCTAGGAGTACCATCGGGTGCGTCCAAAACAATTTCCGATACTACGGTATGTTTGGCGCAAACCAAGCACCTATCTTGCGTCAAGATTAGCACCACCTCCAAACGGACCAAAATGAGCTTCCGCTTGAGCCTCATCACCTTCGAGTACCATTGGGTGCGTCTAAAATGATTTCTGAGCCTATGGTACACTCGGCGCAAACCGTGCACCTATCTTGCACCGACACCAACACTGTCTCCAAATGAACCAAAAAGAGATTCCACATTACCCACATCACCTTGGAGTTCCATCACACCTATCTTGCACCGACACTAGCTGCCAACAGACCAAAACAAGACTCCACATGACCCACGTCACCTAGGAGTTCCATCGGGTGCGTCCAAAATGATTTATGAGCCTATTGTATGTTTCGCGCAAACCGTGCCCCTATCTTGCACCGACACTGGCTCCCAATAGACCGAAACGAGATTCCACTTGACCCACGTCACCTAGGAGTACCATCGGGTGCGTCCAAAATAATTTCTGAGCCTATGGTATGTTCGGCGCAAACCGTGCAACTATCTTGCACCGACACTGGCTCCCAATAGATCAAAATGAGATTCCACATGACCCACATCACCTAGGAGTACCATTGGGTGCGTCCAAAATGATTTCCGAGCCTATGGTATGTTCGGCGCAAACCGTGCACTTATCTTGCATCGACACTGGCTCCCAACAGACCGAAATGAGATTCCACTTGACCCACACCACCTAGGAGTACCATCGGGTGCGTCCAAAACGATTTTTGAGCCTATGGTATGTTCAGCGCAAACCGTGCACCTATCTTGCACCGACACTAGCTCCCAACAGACCGAAACAAGATTCCACATGACCCACATCACCTAGGAGTACCATCGGGTGCATCCAAAATGATTTACGAGCCTATGGTATGTTCGGCGCAAACCGTGCACCTATCTTGCACCGACACTGGCTCCCAATAGACCGAAACGAGATTCCACATGGCCCACATCACCTAGGAGTACCATCGGGTGCGTCCAAAACAATTTCCGATCCTACGGTATGTTTGGCGCAAACCATGCACCTATCTTGCGTCAAGATTAGCACCACCTCCAAACGGACCAAAACAAGCTTCCGCTTGAGCCTCATCACCTTCGAGTACCATTGGGTGCGTCTAAAATGATTTCTGAGCCTATGGTACACTCGGCGCAAACCGTGCACCTATCTTGCACCGACACCAACACTGTCTCCAAATGAACCGAAAAGAGATTCCACATTACCCACGTCACCTTGGAGTTCCATCACACCTATCTTGCACCGACACTAGCTGCCAACAGACCAAAACAAGACTCCACATGACCCACGTCACCTAGGAGTACCATCGGGTGCGTCCAAAATGATTTATGAGCCTATGGTATGTTTCGCGCAAACCGTGCCCCTATCTTGCACCGACACTGGCTCCCAATAGACCAAAACGAGATTCCACTTGACCCACGTCACCTAGGAGTACCATCGGGTGCGTCCAAAATGATTTCTGAGCCTATGGTATGTTCGGCGCAAACTGTGCACCTATCTTGCACCGACACTGGCTCCCAATAGATCGAAACGAGATTCCACATGACCCACATCACCTAGGAGTACCATTGGGTGCGTCCAAAATGATTTCCAAGCCTATGGTATGTTCGGCGCAAACCGTGCACCTATGTTGCACCGACACTGGCTCCCAACAGACTGAAATGAGATTCCACTTGACCCACGTCACCTAGGAGTACCATCGGGTGCGTCCAAAATGATTTCTGAGCCTATGGTATGTTCGGCGCCAACCATGCACCTATCTTGCACCGACACTGGCTCCCAACAGACCGAAACGAGATTCCACTTGACCCACGTCACCTAGGAGTACCATCGGGTGCGTCCAAAATGATTTCCGAGCCTATGGTATGTTCGGCACAATCCGTGCACCTATCTTGCACCGACACTGGCTCCCAACAGACCGAAATGAGATTCCACATGACCCACGTCACCTAGGAGTACCATCTGGTGCGTCCAAAATGATTTCCGATCCTACGGTACGTTTGGCGCAAACCATGCACCTATCTTGCGTCAAGATTAGCACCAGCTCCAAACGGACCAAAACGAGCTTCCGCTTGAGCCTCATCACCTTCGAGTACCATTGGGTGCGTCTAAAATGATTTCTGAGCCTATGGTACACTCGGCACAAACCGTGCACCTATCTTGCACCGACACCAACACTGTCTCCGTATGAACCGAAAAGAGATTCCACATTACCCACATCACCTTGGAGTTCTATCACACATATCTTGCACTGACACTAGCTGCCAATGGACCAAAACAAGACTCCACATGACCCATGTCACCTAGGAGTATCATCGGGTGCGTCCAAAATGATTTACGAGCCTATTGTATGTTCGGCGCAAACCGTGCACCTATCTTGCACCGACACTGGCTCCCAACACACCGAAACGAGATTCCACTTGACCCACGTCACCTAGGAGTACAATCGGGTGCGTCCAAAATGATTTCTGAGCCTATGGTATGTTCGGCGCAAACCGTGCACCTATCTTGCACCGACACTGGCTCCCAACAGACCAAAACAAGATTCCACATGACCCACATCACCTAGGAGTACCATCGGGTGCATCCAAAACGATTTATGAGCCTATGGTATGTTCGGCGCCAACCGTGCTCCTATCTTGCACCGACACTGGCTCCCAACAAACCGAAACGAGATTCCACTTGACCCACGTTACCTAGGAGTACCATCGGGTGCGTTCAAAATGATTTCTGAGCCTATGGTATGTTCGGCGTAATCCGTGGACCTATCTTGCACCGACACTGGCTCCCAATAAACTGAAATGAGATTCCACATGACCCACGTCACCTAGGAGTACCATCGGGAGCGTCCAAAACGATTTCCGATCCTATGGTATGTTTGGCGCAAACGATGCACCTATCTTGCGTCAAGATTAGCACCACCTCCAAACGGACCAAAACGAGCTTCCGCTTGAGCCTCATCACCTTCGAGTACCATTGGGTGCGTCTAAAATGATTTCTGAGCCTATGGTACACTCGGCACAAACCGTGCACCTATCTTGCACTGACACTGGCTCCCAATAGACTGAAACGAGATTCCACATGACCCACGTCACCTAGGAGTACCATCGTGTGCGTCCAAAACAATTTCCGATCCTGTGGTATGTTTGGCGCAAACCAAGCACCTATCTTGCGTCAAGATTAGCACCACCTCCAAACGGACCAAAATGAGCTTCCGCTTGCGCCTCATCACCTTCGAGTACCATTGGGTGCGTCTAAAATGATTTTTGAGCCTATGGTACACTCGGCGCAAACCGTGCACCTATCTTGCACCGACACCAACACTGTCTCCAAATGAACCAAAAAGAGATTCCACATTACCCACATCACCTTGGAGTTCCATCACACCTATCTTGCACCGACACTAGCTGCCAACAGACCAAAACAAGACTCCACATGACCCACGTCACCTAGGAGTTCCATCGGGTGCGTCCAAAATGATTTATGAGCCTATGGTATGTTTCGCGCAAACCGTGCCCCTATCTTGCACCGACACTGGCTCCCAATAGACCGAAACAAGATTCCACTTGACCCACGTCACCTAGGAGTACCATCGGGTGCGTCCAAAATGATTTCTAAGCCTATGGTATGTTCGGCGCAAACCGTGCAACTATCTTGCACCGACACTGGCTCCCAATAGATCAAAACGAGATTCCACATGACCCACATCACCTAGGAGTACCATTGGGTGCGTCCAAAATGATTTCCGAGCCTATGGTATGTTCGGCGCAAACCGTGCACTTATCTTGCACCGACACTGGCTCCCAACAGACCGAAATGAGATTCCACTTGACCCACGTCACCTAGGAGTACCATCGGGTGCGTCCAAAACGATTTCTGAGCCTATGGTATGTTCGGCGCAAACCGTGCACCTATCTTGCACCGACACTGGCTCCCAACAGACCAAAACAAGATTCCACATGACCCACATCACCTAGGAGTACCATCGGGTGCATCCAAAACGATTTATGAGCCTATGGTATGTTCGGCGCCAACCGTGCACCTATCTTGCACCGACACTGGCTCCCAACAAACCGAAACGAGATTCCACTTGACCCACGTTACCTAGGAGTACCATCGGGTGCGTTCAAAATGATTTCTGAGCCTATGGTATGTTCGGCGTAATCCGTGGACCTATCTTGCACCAACACTGGCTCCCAATAAACTGAAATGAGATTCCACATGACCCACGTCACCTAGGAGTACCATCGGGAGCGTCCAAAACGATTTCCGATCCTATGGTATGTTTGGCGCAAACCATGCACCTATCTTGCGTCAAGATTAGCACCACCTCCAAACGGACCAAAACGAGCTTCCGCTTGAGCCTCATCACCTTCGAGTACCATTGGGTGCGTCTAAAATGATTTCTAAGCCTATGGTACACTCGGCACAAACCGTGCACCTATCTTGCACTGACACTGGATCCTAATAGACCGAAACGAGATTCCACATGACCCACGTCACCTAGGAGTACCATCGGGTGCGTCCAAAACAATTTCCGATCCTATGGTATGTTTGGCGCAAACCAAGCACCTATCTTGCGTCAAGATTAGCACCACCTCCAAACGGACCAAAATGAGCTTCCGCTTGAGCCTCATCACCTTCGAGTACCATTGGGTGCGTCTAAAATGATTTCTGAGCCTATGGTACACTCGGCGCAAACCGTGCACCTATCTTGCACCGACACCAACACTGTCTCCAAATGAACCAAAAAGAGATTCCACATTACCCACATCACCTTGGAGTTCCATCACACCTATCTTGCACCGACACTAGCTGCCAACAGACCAAAACAAGACTCCACATTACCCACATCACCTAGGAGTTCCATCGGGTGCGTCCAAAATGATTTATGAGCCTATGGTATGTTTCGCGCAAACCGTGCCCCTATCTTGCACCGACACTGGCTCCCAATAGACCGAAACAAGATTCCACTTGACCCACGTCACCTAGGAGTACCATCGGGTGCGTCCAAAATGATTTCTGAGCCTATGGTATGTTCGGCGCAAACCGTGCAACTATCTTGCACCGACACTGGCTCCCAATAGATCAAAATGAGATTCCACATGACCCACATCACCTAGGAGTACCATTGGGTGCGTCCAAAATGATTTCCGAGCCTATGGTATGTTCGGCGCAAACCGTGCACTTATCTTGCACCGACACTGGCTCCCAACAGACCGAAATGAGATTCCACTTGACCCACGTCACCTAGGAGTACCATCGGGTGCGTCCAAAATGATTTCTGAGCCTATGGTATGTTCGGCGCAAACCGTGCACCTATCTTGCACCGACACTGGCTCCCAACAGACCGAAACAAGATTCCACATGACCCACATCACCTAGGAGTACCATTGGGTGCGTCCAAAACGATTTAGGAGCCTATGGTATGTTCGGCGCCAACCGTGCACCTATCTTGCACCGACACTGGCTCCCAACAAACCAAAACGAGATTCCACTTGACCCACGTCACCTAGGAGTACCATCGGGTGCGTTCAAAAAGATTTCCGAGCCAATGGTATGTTCAGCGTAATCCATGCACCTATCTTGTACCGACACTGGCTCCCAACAGACTGAAATGAGATTCCACATGACCCACGTCACCTAGGAGTACCATCGGGTGCGTCCAAAACGATTTCCGATCCTACGGTATGTTTGGCGCAAACCATACACCTATCTTGTGTCAAGATTAGCACCACCTCCAAACGGTCCAAAACAAGCTTCCGCTTGAGCCTCGTCACCTTCGAGTACCATTGGGTGTGTCTAAAATGATTTCTGAGCCTATGGTACACTCGACACAAACCGTGCAACTATCTTGCACCGACACTGGCTCCCAACAGACCGAAACGAGATTCCACATGACCCACGTCACCTAGGAGTACCATCGGGTGCGTCCAAAATGATTTCCGAGCGTATGGTATGTTCGGCACAAACCGTGCACCTATCTTGCACCGACACTGGCTCCCAATGGACCGAAACGAGACTCCACATGACCCACGTCACCTAGGAGTACCATCGGGTGTGTCCAAAACGATTTGCGAGCCTTGGTATGTTCGGCGCCAACCGTGCACCTATCTTGCACCGACACTGGCTCCCAACAGACTGAAACGAGATTCCACTTGACCCACGTCACCTAGGAGTAATATCGGGTGCGTCCAAAATGATTTCTAAGCCTATGGTATGTTCGGCACAATCCGTGCACCTATCTTGCACCGACACTGGCTCCCAACAGACCGAAATGAGATTTCACATGACCCACGTCACCTAGGAGTACCATCTGGTGCGTCCAAAATGATTTCCAATCCTATGGTACGTTTGGCGCAAACCATGCACCTATCTTGCGTCAAGATTAGCACCAGCTCCAAACGGACCAAAACGAGCTTCCGCTTGAGCCTCATCACCTTCGAGTACCATTGGGTGCGTCTAAAATGATTTCTGAGCCTATGGTACACTCGGCGCAAACCGTGCACCTATCTTGCACCGACACCAACACTATCTCCATATGAACCGAAAAGAGATTCCACATTACCCACATCACCTTGGAGTTCTATCACACCTATCTTGCACCGACACTAGCTGCCAATGGACCAAAACAAGACTCCACATGACCCACATCTCCTAGGAGTACCATCGGGTGCGTCCAAAATGATTTACGAGCCTATGGTATGTTCGGCTCAAACCGTGCACCTATCTTGCACCGACACTGGCTCCCAATAGACCGAAACGAGATTCCACATGACCCACGTCACCTAGGAGTACCATCGGGTGCGTCCAAAACAATTTCCGATCCTACGGTATGTTTGGCGCAAACCATGCACCTATCTTGCGTCAAGATTAGCACCACCTCCAAATGGATCAAAACGAGCTTCCGCTTGAGCCTCATCACCTTCGAGTACCATTGGGTGCGTCTAAAATGATTTCTGAGCCTATGGTACACTCGGCGCAAACCGTGCACCTATCTTGCACCGACACCAACACTGTCTCCAAATGAACCGAAAAGAGATTCCACATTACCCACATCACCTTGGAGTTCCATCGCACCTATCTTGCACCGACACTAGCTGCCAACAGACCAAAACAAGACTCCACATGACCCACGTCACCTAGGAGTACCATCGGGTGCGTCCAAAATGATTTATGAGCCTATGGTATGTTTCGCGCAAACCGTGCCCCCATCTTGCACCGACACTGGCTCCCATTAGACCGAAATGAGATTCCACTTGACCCACGTCACCTAGGAGTACCATCGGGAGCGTCCAAAATGATTTCTGAGCCTATGGTATGTTCGGCGCAAACCGTGCACCTATCTTGCACCGACACAGGCTCCCAATAGATCGAAACGAGATTCCACATGACCCACATCACCTAGGAGTACCATTGGGTGCGTCCAAAATGATTTCCGAGCCTATGGTATGTTCGGCGCAAACCGTGCACTTATCTTGCACCGACACTGGCTCCCAACAGACCGAAATGAGATTCCACTTGACCCACGTCACCTAGGAGTACCATCGGGTGCGTCCAAAACGATTTCTGAGCCTATGGTATGTTCGGCGCAAACTGTGCACCTATCTTGCACCGACACTGGCTCCCAACAGACCAAAACAAGATTCCACATGACCCACATCACCTAGGAGTACCATCGGGTGCATCCAAAACGATTTATGAGCCTATGGTATGTTCGGCGCCAACCGTGCACCTATCTTGCACCGACACTGGCTCCCAACAAACCGAAACGAGATTCCACTTGACCCACGTTACCTAGGAGTACCATCGGGTGCGTTCAAAATGATTTCTGAGCCTATGGTATGTTCGGCGTAATCCGTGGACCTATCTTGCACCGACACTGGCTCCCAATAAACTGAAATGAGATTCCACATGACCCACGTCACCTAGGAGTACCATCAGGAGCGTCCAAAACGATTTCCGATCCTATGGTATGTTTGGCGCAAACCATGCACCTATCTTGCGTCAAGATTAGCACCACCTCCAAACGGACCAAAACGAGCTTCCGCTTGAGCCTCATCACCTTCGAGTACCATTGGGTGCGTCTAAAATGATTTCTGAGCCTATGGTACACTCGGCACAAACCGTGCACCTATCTTGCACTGACACTGGCTCCCAATAGACCGAAACGAGATTCCACATGACCCACGTCACCTAGGAGTACCATCGGGTGCGTCCAAAACAATTTCCGATCCTATGGTATGTTTGGCGCAAACCAAGCACCAATCTTGCACCGACACTGACTCCCAACAGACCGAAACGAGATTCCACATGACCCACATCACCTAGGAGTACCATCGGGTGCGTCCAAAATGATTTCCGAGCGTATGGTATGTTCGGCACAAACCGTGCACCTATCTTGCACCGACACTGGGTCCCAATGGACCGAAACGAGACTCCACATGACCCACGTCACCTAGGAGTACCATCGGGTGCGTCCAAAACGATTTCCGATCCTACGGTATGTTTGGCGCAAACCATACACCTATCTTGTGTCAAGATTAGCACCACCTCCAAACGGTCCAAAACAAGCTTCCGCTTGAGCCTCATCACCTTCGAGTACCATTGGGTGTGTCTAAAATGATTTCTGAGCCTATGGTACACTCGACACAAACCGTGCAACTATCTTGCACCGACACTGGCTCCCAACAGACCGAAACGAGATTCCACATGACCCACGTCACCTAGGAGTACCATCGGGTGCGTCCAAAATGATTTCCGAGCGTATGGTATGTTCGGCACAAACCGTGCACCTATCTTGCACCGACACTGGCTCCCAATGGACCGAAACGAGACTCCACATGACCCACGTCACCTAGGAGTACCATCGGGTGTGTCCAAAATGATTTGCGAGCCTTGGTATGTTCGGCGCCAACCGTGCACCTATCTTGCACCGACACTGGCTCCCAACAGACTGAAACGAGATTCCACTTGACCCACGTCACCTAGGAGTAATATCGGGTGCGTCCAAAATGATTTCTGAGCCTATGGTATGTTCGGCACAATCTGTGCACCTATCTTGCACCGACACTGGCTCCCAACAGACCGAAATGAGATTTCACATGACCCACGTCACCTAGGAGTACCATCTGGTGCGTCCAAAATGATTTCCAATCCTATGGTACGTTTGGCGCAAACCATGCACCTATCTTGCGTCAAGATTAGCACCAGCTCCAAACGGACCAAAACGAGCTTCCGCTTGAGCCTCATCACCTTCGAGTACCATTGGGTGCGTCTAAAATGATTTCTGAGCCTATGGTACACTCGGCGCAAACCGTGCACCTATCTTGCACCGACACCAACACTATCTCCATATGAACCGAAAAGAGATTCCACATTACCCACATCACCTTGGAGTTCTATCACACCTATCTTGCACCGACACTAGCTGCCAATGGACCAAAACAAGACTCCACATGACCCACGTCTCCTAGGAGTACCATCGGGTGCGTCCAAAATGACTTACGAGCCTATGGTATGTTCGGCTCAAACCGTGCACCTATCTTGCACCGACACTGGCTCCCAATAGACCGAAACGAGATTCCACATGACCCACGTCACCTAGGAGTACCATCGGGTGCGTCCAAAACAATTTCTGATCCTACGGTATGTTTGGCGCAAACCATGCACCTATCTTGCGTCAAGATTAGCACCACCTCCAAATGGATCAAAACGAGCTTCCGCTTGAGCCTCATCACCTTCGAGTACCATTGGGTGCGTCTAAAATGATTTCTGAGCCTATGGTACACTCGGCGCAAACCGTGCACCTATCTTGCACCAACACCCACACTGTCTCCAAGTGAACCGAAAAGAGATTCCACATTACCCACATCACCTTGGAGTTCCACCGCACCTATCTTGCACCGACACTAGCTGCCAACGGACCAAAACAAGACTCCACATGACCCACGTCACCTAGGAGTACCATCAGGTGCGTCCAAAATGATTTACGAGCCTATGCTATGTTTCGCGCAAACCGTGCCCCTATCTTGCACCGACACTGGCTCCCAATAGACCGAAACGAGATTCCAGTTGACCCATGTCACCTAGGAGTACCATCGGGTGCGTCCAAAATGATTTCTGAGCCTATGGTATGTTCGGCGCAAACCGTGCACCTATCTTGCACCGACACTGGCTCCCAATAGACCGAAACGAGATTCCACATGACCCACATCACCTAGGAGTACCATCGGGTGCGTCTAAAATGATTTCCGAGCCTATGGTATGTTCGGCGCAAACCGTGCACCTATCTTGCACCGACACTAGCTCCCAATAGACCGAAACGAGATTCCACATGACCCACATCACCTAGGAGTACCATCGGGTGCGTCCAAAATGATTTCCGAGCCTATGGTATGTTCGGCGCAAACCGTGCACCTATCTTGCACCGACACTGGCTCCCAACAGACCGAAACGAGATTCCACTTGACCCACGTCACCTAGGAGTACCATCGGGTGCGTCCAAAACGATTTCTGAGCCTACGGTATGTTCAGCGCAAACCGTGCACCTATCTTGCACCGACACTGGCTCCCAATAGACCGAAACAAGATTCCACATGACCCACATCACCTAGGAGTACCATCGGGTGCGTCCAAAACGATTTACGAGCCTATGGTATGTTCGGCGCCAACTGTGCACCTATCTTGCACCGACACTGGCTCCCAACAAACTGAAACGAGATTCCACTTGACCCATGTCACCTGGGAGTACCATCGGGTGTGTCCAAAATGATTTCCGATCCTACGGTATGTTTGGCGCAAACCATGCACCTATCTTGCGTCAAGATTAGCACCACCTCCAAACGGACCAAAACGAGCTTCCGCTTGAGCCTCATCACCTTCGAGTACCATTGGGTGTGTCTAAAATGATTTCTGAGCCTATGGTACACTCGGCACAAATCGTGCACCTATCTTGCACTGACACTGGCTCCCAATAGACCGAAACGAGATTCCACATGACCCACGTCACCTAGGAGTACCATCGGGTGCGTCCAAAACAATTTCCGATCCTATGGTATGTTTGGCGCAAACCAAGCACCTATCTTGCACCGACACTGACTCCCAACAGACCGAAACGAGATTCCACATGACCCACATCACCTAGGAGTACCATCGGGTGCGTCCAAAATGATTTCCGAGCATATGGTATGTTCGGCACAAACCGTGCACCTATCTTGCACCGACACTGGGTCCCAATGGACCGAAACGAGACTCCACATGACCCACGTCACCTAGGAGTACCATCGGGTGCGTCCAAAACGATTTCCGATCCTACGGTATGTTTGGCGCAAACCATACACCTATCTTGTGTCAAGATTAGCACCACCTCCAAACGGTCCAAAACAAGCTTCCGCTTGAGCCTCATCACCTTTGAGTACCATTGGGTGTGTCTAAAATGATTTCTGAGCCTATGGTACACTCGACACAAACCGTGCAACTATCTTGCACCGACACTGGCTCCCAACAGACCGAAACGAGATTCCACATGACCCACGTCACCTAGGAGTACCATCGGGTGCGTCCAAAATGATTTCCGAGCGTATGGTATGTTCGGCACAAACCGTGCACCTATCTTGCACCGACACTGGCTCCCAATGGACCGAAACGAGACTCCACATGACCCACGTCACCTAGGAGTACCATCGGGTGTGTCCAAAACGATTTGCGAGCCTTGGTATGTTCGGCGCCAACCGTGCACCTATCTTGCACCGACACTGGCTCCCAACAGACTGAAACGAGATTCCACTTGACCCACGTCACCTAGGAGTAATATCGGGTGCGTCCAAAATGATTTCTGAGCCTATGGTATGTTCGGCACAATCCGTGCACCTATCTTGCACCGACACTGGCTCCCAACAGACCGAAATGAGATTTCACATGACCCACGTCACCTAGGAGTACCATCTGGTGCGTCCAAAATGATTTCCAATCCTATGGTACGTTTGGCGCAAACCATGCACCTATCTTGCGTCAAGATTAGCACCAGCTCCAAACGGACCAAAACGAGCTTCCGCTTGAGCCTCATCACCTTCGAGTACCATTGGGTGCGTCTAAAATGATTTCTGAGCCTATGGTACACTCGGCGCAAACCGTGCACCTATCTTGCACCGACACCAACACTATCTCCATATGAACCGAAAAGAGATTCCACATTACCCACATCACCTTGGAGTTCTATCACACCTATCTTGCACCGACACTAGCTGCCAATGGACCAAAACAAGACTCCACATGACCCACGTCTCCTAGGAGTACCATCGGGTGCGTCCAAAATGACTTACGAGCCTATGGTATGTTCGGCTCAAACCGTGCACCTATCTTGCACCGACACTGGCTCCCAATAGACCGAAACGAGATTCCACATGACCCACGTCACCTAGGAGTACCATCGGGTGCGTCCAAAACAATTTCCGATCCTACGGTATGTTTGGCGCAAACCATGCACCTATCTTGCGTCAAGATTAGCACCACCTCCAAATGGATCAAAACGAGCTTCCGCTTGAGCCTCATCACCTTCGAGTACCATTGGGTGCGTCTAAAATGATTTCTGAGCCTATGGTACACTCGGCGCAAACCGTGCACCTATCTTGCACCGACACCAACACTGTCTCCAAATGAACCGAAAAGAGATTCCACATTACCCACATCACCTTGGAGTTCCATCGCACCTATCTTGCACCGACACTAGCTGCCAACAGACCAAAACAAGACTCCACATGACCCACGTCACCTAGGAGTACCATCGGGTGCGTCCAAAATGATTTATGAGCCTATGGTATGTTTCACGCAAACCGTGCCCCCATCTTGCACCGACACTGGCTCCCAATACACCGAAATGAGATTCCACTTGACCCACGTCACCTAGGAGTACCATCGGGTGCGTCCAAAATGATTTCTGAGCCTATGGTATGTTCGGCGCAAACCGTGCACCTATCTTGCACCGACACAGGCTCCCAATAGCTCGAAACGAGATTCCACATGACCCACATCACCTAGGAGTACCATTGGGTGCGTCCAAAATGATTTCTGAGCCTATGGTATGTTCGGCGCAAACCGTGCACTTATCTTGCACCGACACTGGCTCCCAACAGACCAAAATGAGATTCCACTTGACCCACGTCACCTAGGAGTACCATCGGGTGCGTCCAAAACGATTTCTGAGCCTATGGTATGTTCGGCGCAAACTGTGCACCTATCTTGCACCGACACTGGCTCCCAACAGACCAAAACAAGATTCCACATGACCCACATCACCTAGGAGTACCATCGGGTGCATCCAAAACGATTTATGAGCCTATGGTATGTTCGGCGCCAACCGTGCACCTATCTTGCACCGACACTGGCTCCCAACAAACCGAAACGAGATTCCACTTGACCCACGTTACCTAGGAGTACCATCGGGTGCGTTCAAAATGATTTCTGAGCCTATGGTATGTTCGGCGTAATCCGTGGACCTATCTTGCACCGACACTGGCTCCCAATAAACTGAAATGAGATTCCACATGACCCACGTCACCTAGGAGTACCATCGGGAGCGTCCAAAACGATTTCCGATCCTATGGTATGTTTGGCGCAAACCATGCACCTATCTTGCGTCAAGATTAGCACCACCTCCAAACGGACCAAAACGAGCTTCCGCTTGAGCCTCATCACCTTCGAGTACCATTGGGTGCGTCTAAAATGATTTCTGAGCCTATGGTACACTCGGCACAAACCGTGCACCTATCTTGCACTGACACTGGCTCCCAATAGACCGAAACGAGATTCCACATGACCCACGTCACCTAGGAGTACCATCGGGTGCGTCCAAAACAATTTCCGATCCTATGGTATGTTTGGCGCAAACCAAGCACCTATCTTGCACCGACACTGACTCCCAACAGACCGAAACGAGATTCCACATGACCCACATCACCTAGGAGTACCATCGGGTGCGTCCAAAATGATTTTCGAGCGTATGGTATGTTCGGCACAAACCGTGCACCTATCTTGCACCGACACTGGGTCCCAATGGACCGAAACGAGACTCCACATGACCCACATCACCTAGGAGTACCATCGGGTGCGTCCAAAATGATTTACGAGCCTATGGTATGTTCGGCGCAAACCGTGCACCTATCTTGCACCAACACTGGCTCCCAATAGACCGAAATGAGATTCCACATGACCCACGTCACCTAGGAGTACCATCGGGTGCGTCCAAAACAATTTCCGATCCTACGGTATGTTTGGCGCAAACCATGCACCTATCTTGCGTCAAGATTAGCACCACCTCCAAACGGACCAAAACGAGCTTCCGCTTGAGCCTCATCACCTTCGAGTACCATTGGGTGCGTCTAAAATGATTTCTGAGCCTTTGGTACACTCGGCGCAAACCATGCACCTATCTTGCACCGACACCAACACTGTCTCCAAATGAACCGAAAAGAGATTCCACATTACCCACATCACCTTGGAGTTCCATCGCACCTATCTTGCACCGACACAAGCTGCCAACAGACCAAAACAAGACTCCACATGACCCACGTCACCTAGGAGTACCATCGGGTGCGTCCAAAATGATTTATGAGCCTATGGTATGTTTCGCGCAAACCGTGCCCCTATCTTGCACCGACACTGGCTCCCAATAGACTGAAACGAGATTCCACTTGACCCACGTCACCTAGGAGTACCATCGGGTGCGTCCAAAATGATTTCTGAGCCTATGGTATGTTCGGCGCAAACCGTGCACCTATCTTGCACCGACACAGGCTCCCAATAGATCGAAACGAGATTCCACATGACCCACATCACCTAGGAGTACCATTGGGTGCGTCCAAAATGATTTCCGAGCCTATGGTATGTTCGGCGCAAACCGTGCACCTATCTTGCACCGACACTGGCTCCCAACAGACCGAAATGAGATTCCACTTGACCCACGTCACCTAGGAGTACCATCGGGTGCGTCCAAAACAATTTCTGAGCCTATGGTATGTTCGGCGCAAACCGTGCACCTATCCTGCACCGACACTGGCTCCCAACAGATCAAAACAAGATTCCACATGACCCACATCACCTAGGAGTACCATTGGGTGCGTCCAAAATGATTTAGGAGCCTATGGTATGTTCGGCGCCAACCGTGCACCTATCTTGCACCGACACTGGCTCCCAACAAACCAAAACGAGATTCCACTTGACCCACATCACCTAGGAGTACCATCGGATGCGTTCAAAATGATTTCGGAGCCTATGGTATGTTCAGCGTAATCCGTGCACCTATCTTGTACCGACACTGGCTCCCAACAGACTGAAATGAGATTCCACATGACCCACGTCACCTAGGAGTACCATCGGGTGCATCCAAAATGATTTCCGATCCTACGGTATGTTTGGCGCAAACCATGCACCTATCTTGTGTCAAGATTAGCACCACCTCCAAACGGACCAAAACAAGCTTCCGCTTGAGCCTCATCACCTTCGAGTACCATTGGGTGTGTCTAAAATGATTTTTGAGCCTATGGTACACTCGACACAAACCGTGCACCTATCTTGCACCGACACTGGCTCCCAACAGACCGAAACGAGGTTCCACATGACCCACGTCACCTAGGACTACCATCGGGTGCGTCCAAAATGATTTCCGAGTGTATGGTATGTTCGGCGCAAACCGTGCACCTATCTTGCACCGACACTGGCTCCTAATGGACCAAAACAAGACTCCACATGACCCACGTCACCTAGGAGTACCATCGGGTGCGTCCAAAATGATTTATGAGCCTATGGTATGTTTTAAGCAAACCGTGCCCCTATCTTGCACCGACACAGGCTCCCAATAGATCGAAACGAGATTCCACATGACCCACATCACCTAGGAGTACCATTGGGTGCGTCCAAAATGATTTCCGAGCCTATGGTATGTTCGGCGCAAACCGTGCACCTATCTTGCACCGACACTGGCTCCCAACAGACCGAAATGAGATTCCACTTGACCCACGTCACCTAGGAGTACCATCGGGTGCGTCCAAAACGATTTATGAGCCTATGGTATGTTCGGCGCAAACCGTGCACCTATCTTGCACCGACACTGGCTCCCAATAGACCGAAACAAGATTCCACATGACCCACATCACCTAGGAGTACCATTGGGTGCGTCCAAAACGATTTAGGAGCCTATGGTATGTTCGGCGCCAACCGTGCACCTATCTTGCACCGACACTGGCTCCCAACAAACCAAAACGAGATTCCACTTGACCCACATCACCTAGGAGTACCATCGGGTGCGTTCAAAAAGATTTCCGAGCCTATGGGATGTTCAGCGTAATCCATGCACCTATCTTGTACCGACACTGGCTCCCAACAGACTGAAATGAGATTCCACATGACCCACGTCACCTAGGAGTACCATCGGGTGCGTCCAAAACGATTTCCGATCCTACGGTATGTTTGGCGCAAACCATACACCTATCTTGTGTCAAGATTAGCACCACCTCCAAACGGACCAAAACAAGCTTCCGCTTGAGCCTCATCACCTTCGAGTACCATTGGGTGTGTCTAAAATGATTTCTGAGCCTATGGTACACTCGACACAAACCGTGCAACTATCTTGCACCGACACTGGCTCCCAACAGACCGAAACGAGATTCCACATGACCCACGTCACCTAGGAGTACCATCGGGTGCGTCCAAAATGATTTCCGAGCATATGGTATGTTGGGCGCAAACCGTGCACCTATCTTGCACCGACACTGGCTCCCAATGGACCGAAACGAGACTCCACATGACCCACGTCACCTAGGAGTACCATCGGGTGTGTCCAAAATGATTTGCGAGCCTTGGTATGTTCGGCACCAACCGTGCACCTATTTTGCACCGACACTGGCTCCCAACAGACTGAAACGAGATTCCACTTGACCCACGTCACCTAGGAGTACCATCGGGTGCGTCCAAAATGATTTCTGAGCCTATGGTATGTTCGGCACAATCCGTGCACCTATCTTGCACCGACACTGGCTCCCAACAGACCGAAATGAGATTTCACATGACCCACGTCACCTAGGAGTACCATCTGGTGCGTCCAAAATGATTTCCGATCCTACGGTACGTTTGGCGCAAACCATGCACCTATCTTGCGTCAAGATTAGCACCAGCTCCAAACGGACCAAAACGAGCTTCCGCTTGAGCCTCATCACCTTCGAGTACCATTGGGTGCGTCTAAAATGATTTCTGAGCCTATGGTACACTCGGCGCAAACCGTGCACCTATCTTGTACCGACACCAACACTATCTCCATATGAACCGAAAAGAGATTCCACATTACCCACATCACCTTGGAGTTCTATCACACCTATCTTGCACCGACACTAGCTGCCAACGGACCAAAACAAGACTCCACATGACCCACGTCTCCTAGGAGTACCATCGGGTGCGTCCAAAATGATTTACGAGCCTATGGTATGTTCGGCGCAAACCGTGCACCTATCTTGCACCAACACTGGCTCCCAATAGACCGAAACGAGATTCCACATGACCCACGTCACCTAGGAGTGCCATCGGGTGCGTCCAAAACAATTTCCGATCCTACGGTATGTTTGGCGCAAACCATGCACCTATCTTGCGTCAAGATTAGCACCACCTCCAAACGGACCAAAATGAGCTTCCGCTTGAGCCTCATCACCTTCGAGTACCATTGGGTGCGTCTAAAATGATTTCTGAGCCTATGGTACACTCGGCGCAAACCGTGCACCTATCTTGCACCGACACCAACACTGTCTCCAAATGAACCGAAAAGAGATTCCACATTACCCACATCACCTTGGAGTTCCATCGCACCTATCTTGCACCGACACTAGCTGCCAACAGACCAAAACAAGGCTCCACATGACCCACGTCACCTAGGAGTACCATCGGATGCGTCCAAAATGATTTATGAGCCTATGGTATGTTTCGCGCAAACCGTGCCCCTATCTTGCACCGACACTGGCTCCCAATAGACCGAAACGAGATTCCACTTGACCCACGTCACCTAGGAGTACCATCGGGTGCGTCCAAAATGATTTCTGAGCCTATGGTATGTTCGGCGCAAACCGTGCACCTATCTTGCACCGACACAGGCTCCCAATAGATCGAAACGAGATTCCACATGACCCACATCACCTAGGAGTACCATTGGGTGCGTCCAAAATGATTTCCGAGCCTATGGTATGTTCGGCGCAAACCGTGCACCTATCTTGCACCGACACTGGCTCCCAACAGACCGAAATGGGATTCCACTTGACCCACGTCACCTAGGAGTACCATCGGGTGCGTCCAAAACAATTTCTGAGCCTATGGTATGTTCGGCGCAAACCGTGCACCTATCTTGCACCGACACAGGCTCCCAACAGATCGAAACAAGATTCCACATGACCCACATCACCTAGGAGTACCATTGGGTGCGTCCAAAACGATTTAGGAGCCTATGGTATGTTCGGCGCCAACCGTGCACCTATCTTGCACCGACACTGGCCCCAACAAACCAAAACGAGATTCCACTTGACCCACATCACCTAGGAGTACCATCGGATGCGTTCAAAATGATTTTGGAGCCTATGGTATGTTCAGCGTAATCCGTGCACCTATCTTGTACCGACACTGGCTCCCAACAAACTGAAATGAGATTCCACATGACCCACATCACCTAGGAGTACCATCGGGTGCATCCAAAATGATTTCCGATCCTACGGTATGTTTGGCGCAAACCATGCACCTATCTTGTGTCAAGATTAGCACCACCTCCAAACGGACCAAAACAAGCTTCCGCTTGAGCCTCATCACCTTCGAGTACCATTGGGTGTGTCTAAAATGATTTTTGAGCCTATGGTACACTCGACACAAACCGTGCACCTATCTTGCACCGACACTGGCTCCCAACAGACCGAAACGAGATTCCACATGACCCACGTCACCTAGGACTACCATCGGGTGCGTCCAAAATGATTTCTGAGTGTATGGTATGTTCGGCGCAAACCGTGCACCTATCTTGCACCGACACTGGCTCCCAATGGACCAAAACAAGACTCCACATGACCCACGTCACCTAGGAGTACCATCGGGTGCGTCCAAAATGATTTATGAGCCTATGGTATGTTTTGCGCAAACCGTGCCCCTATCTTGCACCGACACAGGCTCCCAATAGATCGAAACGAGATTCCACATGACCCACATCACCTAGGAGTACTATTGGGTGCGTCCAAAATGATTTCCGAGCCTATGGTATGTTCGGCGCAAACCGTGCACCTATCTTGCACCGACACTGGCTCCCAACAGACCGAAATGAGATTCCACTTGACCCACGTCACCTAGGAGTACCATCGGGTGCGTCCAAAACGATTTCTGAGCCTATGGTATGTTCGGCGCAAACCGTGCACCTATCTTGCACCGACACTGGCTCCCAACAGATCGAAACAAGATTCCACATGACCCACATCACCTAGGAGTACCATTGGGTGCGTCCAAAACGATTTAGGAGCCTATGGTATGTTCGGCGCCAACCGTGCACCTATCTTGCACCGACACTGGCTCCCAACAAACCAAAACGAGATTCCACTTGACCCACATCACCTAGGAGTACCATCGGGTGCGTTCAAAAAGATTTCCGAGCCTATGGTATGTTCAGCATAATCCATGCACGTATCTTGTACCGACACTGGCTCCCAACAGACTAAAATGAGATTCCACATGACCCACGTCACCTAGGAGTACCATCGGGTGTGTCCAAAACGATTTCTGATCCTACGGTATGTTTGGCGCAAACCATACACCTATCTTGTGTCAAGATTAGCACCACCTCCAAACGGACCAAAACAAGCTTCCGCTTGAGCCTCATCACCTTCGAGTACCATTGGGTGTGTCTAAAATGATTTCTGAGCCTATGGTACACTCGACACAAACCGTGCAACTATCTTGCACCGACACTGGCTCCCAACAGACCGAAACGAGATTCCACATGACCCACGTCACCTAGGAGTACCATCGGGTGCGTCCAAAATGATTTCCGAGCGTATGGTATGTTCGGCACAAACCGTGCACCTATCTTGCACCGACACTGGCTCCCAATGGACCGAAACGAGACTCCACATGACCCGCGTCACCTAGGAGTACCATCGGGTGTGTCCAAAACGATTTGCGAGCCTTGGTATGTTCGGCACCAACCGTGCACCTATTTTGCACCGACACTGGCTCCCAACAGACTGAAACGAGATTCCACTTGACCCACGTCACCTAGGAGTACCATCGGGTGCGTCCAAAATGATTTCTGAGCCTATGGTATGTTCGGCACAATCCGTGCACCTATCTTGCACCGACACTGGCTCCCAACAGACCGAAATGAGATTTCACATGACCCACATCACCTAGGAGTACCATCGGGTGCGTCCAAAATGATTTATGAGCCGATGGTATGTTTTGCGCAAACCGTGCCCCTATCTTGCACCGACACAGGCTCCCAATAGATCGAAACGAGATTCCACATGACCCACATCACCTAGGAGTACTATTGGGTGCGTCCAAAATGATTTCCGAGCCTATGGTATGTTCGGCGCAAACCGTGCACCTATCTTGCACCGACACTGGCTCCCAACAGACCGAAATGAGATTCCACTTGACCCACGTCACCTAGGAGTACCATCGGGTGCGTCCAAAACGATTTCTGAGCCTATGGTATGTTCGGCGCAAACCGTGCACCTATCTTGCACCGACACTGGCTCCCAACAGATCGAAACAAGATTCCACATGACCCACATCACCTAGGAGTACCATTGGGTGCGTCCAAAACGATTTAGGAGCCTATGGTATGTTCGGCGCCAACCGTGCACCTATCTTGCACCGACACTGGCTCCCAACAAACCAAAACGAGATTCCACTTGACCCACATCACCTAGGAGTACCATCGGGTGCGTTCAAAAAGATTTCCGAGCCTATGGTATGTTCAGCATAATCCATGCACCTATCTTGTACCGACACTGGCTCCCAACAGACTAAAATGAGATTCCACATGACCCACGTCACCTAGGAGTACCATCGGGTGTGTCCAAAACGATTTCCGATCCTACGGTATGTTTGGCGCAAACCATACACCTATCTTGTGTCAAGATTAGCACCACCTCCAAACGGACCAAAACAAGCTTCCGCTTGAGCCTCATCACCTTCGAGTACCATTGGGTGTGTCTAAAATGATTTCTGAGCCTATGGTACACTCGACACAAACCGTGCAACTATCTTGCACCGACACTGGCTCCCAACAGACCGAAACGAGATTCCACATGACCCACGTCACCTAGGAGTACCATCGGGTGCGTCCAAAATGATTTCCGAGCGTATGGTATGTTCGGCACAAACCGTGCACCTATCTTGCACCGACACTGGCTCCCAATGGACCGAAACAAGACTCCACATGACCCGCGTCACCTAGGAGTACCATCGGGTGTGTCCAAAACGATTTGCGAGCCTTGGTATGTTCGGCACCAACCGTGCACCTATTTTGCACCGACACTGGCTCCCAACAGACTGAAACGAGATTCCACTTGACCCACGTCACCTAGGAGTACCATCGGGTGCGTCCAAAATGATTTCTGAGCCTATGGTATGTTCGGCACAATCCGTGCACCTATCTTGCACCGACACTGGCTCCCAACAGACCGAAATGAGATTTCACATGACCCACATCACCTAGGAGTACCATCTGGTGCGTCCAAAATGATTTCTGATCCTACGGTACGTTTGGCGCAAACCATGCACCTATCTTGCGTCAAGATTAGCACCAGCTCCAAACGGACCAAAACAAGCTTCCGCTTGAGCCTCATCACCTTCGAGTACCATTGGGTGCGTCTAAAATGATTTCTGAGCCTATGGTACACTCGGCACAAACCGTGCACCTATCTTGCACCGACACCAACACTATCTCCATATGAACCGAAAAGAGATTCCACATTACCCACATCACCTTGGAGTTCTATCACACCTATCTTGCACCGACACTAGCTGCCAATGGACCAAAACAAGACTCCACATGACCCACGTCTCCTAGGAGTACCATCGGGTGCGTCCAAAATGATTTACGAGCCTATGGTATGTTCGGCGCAAACCGTGCACCTATCTTGCACCAACACTGGCTCCCAATAGACCGAAACGAGATTCCACATGACCCACGTCACCTAGGAGTACCATCGGGTGCGTCCAAAACAATTTCCGATCCTACGGTATGTTTGGCGCAAACCATGCACCTATCTTGCGTCAAGATTAGCACCACCTCCAAACGGACCAAAACGAGCTTCCGCTTGAGCCTCATCACCTTTGAGTACCATTGGGTGCGTCTAAAATGATTTCTGAGCCTATGGTACACTCGGCGCAAACCGTGCACCTATCTTGCACCGACACCAACACTGTCTCCAAATGAACCGAAAAGAGATTCCACATTACCCACATCACCTTGGAGTTCCATCGCACCTATCTTGCACCGACACAGGCTCCCAACAGATCGAAACAAGATTCCACATGACCCACATCACCTAGGAGTACCATTGGGTGCGTCCAAAACAATTTAGGAGCCTATGGTATGTTCGGCGCCAACCGTGCACCTATCTTGCACCGACACTGGCTCCCAACAAACCAAAACGAGATTCCACTTGACCCACATCACCTAGGAGTACCATCGGATGCGTTCAAAATGATTTCGGAGCCTATGGTATGTTCAGCGTAATCCGTGCACCTATCTTGTACCGACACTGGCTCCCAACAAACTGAAATGAGATTCCACATGACCCACATCACCTAGGAGTACCATCGGGTGCATCCAAAATGATTTCCGATCCTACGGTATGTTTGGCGCAAACCATGCACCTATCTTGTGTCAAGATTAGCACCACCTCCAAACGGACCAAAACAAGCTTCCGCTTGAGCCTCATCACCTTCGAGTACCATTGGGTGTGTCTAAAATGATTTTTGAGCCTATGGTACACTCGACACAAACCGTGCACCTATCTTGCACCGACACTGGCTCCCAACAGACCGAAACGAGATTCCACATGACCCACGTCACCTAGGACTACCATCGGGTGCGTCCAAAATGATTTCTGAGTGTATGGTATGTTCGGCGCAAACCGTGCACCTATCTTGCACCGACACTGGCTCCCAATGGACCAAAACAAGACTCCACATGACCCACGTCACCTAGGAGTACCATCGGGTGCGTCCAAAATGATTTATGAGCCTATGGTATGTTTTGCGCAAACCGTGCCCCTATCTTGCACCGACACAGGCTCCCAATAGATCGAAACGAGATTCCACATGACCCACATCACCTAGGAGTACTATTGGGTGCGTCCAAAATGATTTCCGAGCCTATGGTATGTTCGGCGCAAACCGTGCACCTATCTTGCACCGACACTGGCTCCCAACAGACCGAAATGAGATTCCACTTGACCCACGTCACCTAGGAGTACCATCGGGTGCGTCCAAAACGATTTCTGAGCCTATGGTATGTTCGGCGCAAACCGTGCACCTATCTTGCACCGACACTGGCTCCCAACAGATCGAAACAAGATTCCACATGACCCACATCACCTAGGAGTACCATTGGGTGCGTCCAAAACGATTTAGGAGCCTATGGTATGTTCGGCGCCAACCGTGCACCTATCTTGCACCGACACTGGCTCCCAACAAACCAAAACGAGATTCCACTTGACCCACATCACCTAGGAGTACCATCGGGTGCGTTCAAAAAGATTTCCGAGCCTATGGTATGTTCAGCATAATCCATGCACCTATCTTGTACCGACACTGGCTCCCAACAGACTAAAATGAGATTCCACATGACCCACGTCACCTAGGAGTACCATCGGGTGTGTCCAAAACGATTTCCGATCCTACGGTATGTTTGGCGCAAACCATACACCTATCTTGTGTCAAGATTAGCACCACCTCCAAACGGACCAAAACAAGCTTCCGCTTGAGCCTCATCACCTTCGAGTACCATTGGGTGTGTCTAAAATGATTTCTGAGCCTATGGTACACTCGACACAAACCGTGCAACTATCTTGCACCGACACTGGCTCCCAACAGACCGAAACGAGATTCCACATGACCCACGTCACCTAGGAGTACCATCGGGTGCGTCCAAAATGATTTCCGAGCGTATGGTATGTTCGGCACAAACCGTGCACCTATCTTGCACCGACACTGGCTCCCAATGGACCGAAACGAGACTCCACATGACCCGCGTCACCTAGGAGTACCATCGGGTGTGTCCAAAACGATTTGCGAGCCTTGGTATGTTCGGCACCAACCGTGCACCTATTTTGCACCGACACTGGCTCCCAACAGACTGAAACGAGATTCCACTTGACCCACGTCACCTAGGAGTACCATCGGGTGCGTCCAAAATGATTTCTGAGCCTATGGTATGTTCGGCACAATCCGTGCACCTATCTTGCACCGACACTGGCTCCCAATAGACCGAAATGAGATTTCACATGACCCACATCACCTAGGAGTACCATCGGGTGCGTCCAAAATGATTTATGAGCCGATGGTATGTTTTGCGCAAACCGTGCCCCTATCTTGCACCGACACAGGCTCCCAATAGATCGAAACGAGATTCCACATGACCCACATCACCTAGGAGTACTATTGGGTGCGTCCAAAATGATTTCCGAGCCTATGGTATGTTCGGCGCAAACCGTGCACCTATCTTGCACCGACACTGGCTCCCAACAGACCGAAATGAGATTCCACTTGACCCACGTCACCTAGGAGTACCATCGGGTGCGTCCAAAACGATTTCTGAGCCTATGGTATGTTCGGCGCAAACCGTGCACCTATCTTGCACCGACACTGGCTCCCAACAGATCGAAACAAGATTCCACATGACCCACATCACCTAGGAGTACCATTGGGTGCGTCCAAAACGATTTAGGAGCCTATGGTATGTTCGGCGCCAACCGTGCACCTATCTTGCACCGACACTGGCTCCCAACAAACCAAAACGAGATTCCACTTGACCCACATCACCTAGGAGTACCATCGGGTGCGTTCAAAAAGATTTCCGAGCCTATGGTATGTTCAGCATAATCCATGCACCTATCTTGTACCGACACTGGCTCCCAACAGACTAAAATGAGATTCCACATGACCCACGTCACCTAGGAGTACCATCGGGTGTGTCCAAAACGATTTCCGATCCTACGGTATGTTTGGCGCAAACCATACACCTATCTTGTGTCAAGATTAGCACCACCTCCAAACGGACCAAAACAAGCTTCCGCTTGAGCCTCATCACCTTCGAGTACCATTGGGTGTGTCTAAAATGATTTCTGAGCCTATGGTACACTCGACACAAACCGTGCAACTATCTTGCACCGACACTGGCTCCCAACAGACCGAAACGAGATTCCACATGACCCACGTCACCTAGGAGTACCATCGGGTGCGTCCAAAATGATTTCCGAGCGTATGGTATGTTCGGCACAAACCGTGCACCTATCTTGCACCGACACTGGCTCCCAATGGACCGAAACGAGACTCCACATGACCCGCGTCACCTAGGAGTACCATCGGGTGTGTCCAAAACGATTTGCGAGCCTTGGTATGTTCGGCACCAACCGTGCACCTATTTTGCACCGACACTGGCTCCCAACAGACTGAAACGAGATTCCACTTGACCCACGTCACCTAGGAGTACCATCGGGTGCGTCCAAAATGATTTCTGAGCCTATGGTATGTTCGGCACAATCCGTGCACCTATCTTGCACCGACACTGGCTCCCAATAGACCGAAATGAGATTTCACATGACCCACATCACCTAGGAGTACCATCGGGTGCGTCCAAAATGATTTATGAGCCGATGGTATGTTTTGCGCAAACCGTGCCCCTATCTTGCACCGACACAGGCTCCCAATAGATCGAAACGAGATTCCACATGACCCACATCACCTAGGAGTACTATTGGGTGCGTCCAAAATGATTTCCGAGCCTATGGTATGTTCGGCGCAAACCGTGCACCTATCTTGCACCGACACTGGCTCCCAACAGACCGAAATGAGATTCCACTTGACCCACGTCACCTAGGAGTACCATCGGGTGCGTCCAAAATGATTTCTGAGCCTATGGTATGTTCGGCGCAAACCGTGCACCTATCTTGCACCGACACTGGCTCCCAACAGATCGAAACAAGATTCCACATGACCCACATCACCTAGGAGTACCATTGGGTGCGTCCAAAACGATTTAGGAGCCTATGGTATGTTCGGCGCCAACCGTGCACCTATCTTGCACCGACACTGGCTCCCAACAAACCAAAACGAGATTCCACTTGACCCACATCACCTAGGAGTACCATCGGGTGCGTTCAAAAAGATTTCCGAGCCTATGGTATGTTCAGCATAATCCATGCACCTATCTTGTACCGACACTGGCTCCCAACAGACTAAAATGAGATTCCACATGACCCACGTCACCTAGGAGTACCATCGGGTGTGTCCAAAACGATTTCCGATCCTACGGTATGTTTGGCGCAAACCATACACCTATCTTGTGTCAAGATTAGCACCACCTCCAAACGGACCAAAACAAGCTTCCGCTTGAGCCTCATCACCTTCGAGTACCATTGGGTGTGTCTAAAATGATTTCTGAGCCTATGGTACACTCGACACAAACCGTGCAACTATCTTGCACCGACACTGGCTCCCAACAGACCGAAACGAGATTCCACATGACCCACGTCACCTAGGAGTACCATCGGGTGCGTCCAAAATGATTTCCGAGCGTATGGTATGTTCGGCACAAACCGTGCACCTATCTTGCACCGACACTGGCTCCCAATGGACCGAAACAAGACTCCACATGACCCGCGTCACCTAGGAGTACCATCGGGTGTGTCCAAAACGATTTGCGAGCCTTGGTATGTTCGGCACCAACCGTGCACCTATTTTGCACCGACACTGGCTCCCAACAGACTGAAACGAGATTCCACTTGACCCACGTCACCTAGGAGTACCATCGGGTGCGTCCAAAATGATTTCTGAGCCTATGGTATGTTCGGCACAATCCGTGCACCTATCTTGCACCGACACTGGCTCCCAACAGACCGAAATGAGATTTCACATGACCCACATCACCTAGGAGTACCATCTGGTGCGTCCAAAATGATTTCTGATCCTACGGTACGTTTGGCGCAAACCATGCACCTATCTTGCGTCAAGATTAGCACCAGCTCCAAACGGACCAAAACAAGCTTCCGCTTGAGCCTCATCACCTTCGAGTACCATTGGGTGCGTCTAAAATGATTTCTGAGCCTATGGTACACTCGGCGCAAACCGTGCACCTATCTTGCACCGACACCAACACTATCTCCATATGAACCGAAAAGAGATTCCACATTACCCACATCACCTTGGAGTTCTATCACACCTATCTTGCACCGACACTAGCTGCCAATGGACCAAAACAAGACTCCACATGACCCACGTCTCCTAGGAGTACCATCGGGTGCGTCCAAAATGATTTACGAGCCTATGGTATGTTCGGCGCAAACCGTGCACCTATCTTGCACCAACACTGGCTCCCAATAGACCGAAACGAGATTCCACATGACCCACGTCACCTAGGAGTACCATCGGGTGCGTCCAAAACAATTTCCGATCCTACGGTATGTTTGGCGCAAACCATGCACCTATCTTGCGTCAAGATTAGCACCACCTCCAAACGGACCAAAACGAGCTTCCGCTTGAGCCTCATCACCTTCGAGTACCATTGGGTGCGTCTAAAATGATTTCTGAGCCTATGGTACACTCGGCGCAAACCGTGCACCTATCTTGCACCGACACCAACACTGTCTCCAAATGAACCGAAAAGAGATTCCACATTACCCACATCACCTTGGAGTTCCATCGCACCTATCTTGCACCGACACAGGCTCCCAACAGATCGAAACAAGATTCCACATGACCCACATCACCTAGGAGTACCATTGGGTGCGTCCAAAACAATTTAGGAGCCTATGGTATGTTCGGCGCCAACCGTGCACCTATCTTGCACCGACACTGGCTCCCAACAAACCAAAACGAGATTCCACTTGACCCACATCACCTAGGAGTACCATCGGGTGCGTTCAAAAAGATTTCCGAGCCTATGGGATGTTCAGCGTAATCCATGCACCTATCTTGTACCGACACTGGCTCCCAACAGACTGAAATGAGATTCCACATGACCCACGTCACCTAGGAGTACCATCGGGTGCGTCCAAAACGATTTCCGATCCTACGGTATGTTTGGCGCAAACCATACACCTATCTTGTGTCAAGATTAGCACCACCTCCAAACGGACCAAAACAAGCTTCCGCTTGAGCCTCATCACCTTCGAGTACCATTGGGTGTGTCTAAAATGATTTCTGAGCCTATGGTACACTCGACACAAACCGTGCAACTATCTTGCACCGACACTGGCTCCCAACAGACCGAAATGAGATTCCACATGACCCACGTCACCTAGGAGTACCATCGGGTGCGTCCAAAATGATTTCCGAGCATATGGTATGTTGGGCGCAAACCGTGCACCTATCTTGCACCGACACTGGCTCCCAATGGACCGAAACGAGACTCCACATGACCCATGTCACCTAGGAGTACCATCGGGTGTGTCCAAAATGTTTTGCGAGCCTTGGTATGTTCGGCACCAACCGTGCACCTATTTTGCACCGACACTGGCTCCCAACAGACTGAAACGAGATTCCACTTGACCCACGTCACCTAGGAGTACCATCGGGTGCGTCCAAAATGATTTCTGAGCCTATGGTATGTTCGGCACAATCCGTGCACCTATCTTGCACCGACACTGGCTCCCAACAGACCGAAATGAGATTTCACATGACCCACGTCACCTAGGAGTACCATCTGGTGCGTCCAAAATGATTTCCGATCCTACGGTACGTTTGGCGCAAACCATGCACCTATCTTGCGTCAAGATTAGCACCAGCTCCAAACGGACCAAAACGAGCTTCCGCTTGAGCCTCATCACCTTCGAGTACCATTGGGTGCGTCTAAAATGATTTCTGAGCCTATGGTACACTCGGCGCAAACCGTGCACCTATCTTGTACCGACACCAACACTATCTCCATATGAACCGAAAAGAGATTCCACATTACCCACATCACCTTGGAGTTCTATCACACCTATCTTGCACCGACACTAGCTGCCAACGGACCAAAACAAGACTCCACATGACCCACGTCTCCTAGGAGTACCATCGGGTGCGTCCAAAATGATTTACGAGCCTATGGTATGTTCGGCGCAAACCGTGCACCTATCTTGCACCAACACTGGCTCCCAATAGACCGAAACGAGATTCCACATGACCCACGTCACCTAGGAGTGCCATCGGGTGCGTCCAAAACAATTTCCGATCCTACGGTATGTTTGGCGCAAACCATGCACCTATCTTGCGTCAAGATTAGCACCACCTCCAAACGGACCAAAATGAGCTTCCGCTTGAGCCTCATCACCTTCGAGTACCATTGGGTGCGTCTAAAATGATTTCTGAGCCTATGGTACACTCGGCGCAAACCGTGCACCTATCTTGCACCGACACCAACACTGTCTCCAAATGAACCAAAAAGAGATTCCACATTACCCACATCACCTTGGAGTTCCATCGCACCTATCTTGCACCGACACTAGCTGCCAACAGACCAAAACAAGGCTCCACATGACCCACGTCACCTAGGAGTACCATCGGATGCGTCCAAAATGATTTATGAGCCTATGGTATGTTTCGCGCAAACCGTGCCCCTATCTTGCACCGACACTGGCTCCCAATAGACCGAAACGAGATTCCACTTGACCCACGTCACCTAGGAGTACCATCGGGTGCGTCCAAAATGATTTCTGAGCCTATGGTATGTTCGGCGCAAACCGTGCACCTATCTTGCACCGACACAGGCTCCCAATAGATCGAAACGAGATTCCACATGACCCACATCACCTAGGAGTACCATTGGGTGCGTCCAAAATGATTTCCGAGCCTATGGTATGTTCGGCGCAAACCGTGCACCTATCTTGCACCGACACTGGCTCCCAACAGACCGAAATGGGATTCCACTTGACCCACGTCACCTAGGAGTACCATCGGGTGCGTCCAAAACAATTTCTGAGCCTATGGTATGTTCGGCGCAAACCGTGCACCTATCTTGCACCGACACAGGCTCCCAACAGATCGAAACAAGATTCCACATGACCCACATCACCTAGGAGTACCATTGGGTGCGTCCAAAACGATTTAGGAGCCTATGGTATGTTCGGCGCCAACCGTGCACCTATCTTGCACCGACACTGGCCCCAACAAACCAAAACGAGATTCCACTTGACCCACATCACCTAGGAGTACCATCGGATGCGTTCAAAATGATTTTGGAGCCTATGGTATGTTCAGCGTAATCCGTGCACCTATCTTGTACCGACACTGGCTCCCAACAAACTGAAATGAGATTCCACATGACCCACATCACCTAGGAGTACCATCGGGTGCATCCAAAATGATTTCCGATCCTACGGTATGTTTGGCGCAAACCATGCACCTATCTTGTGTCAAGATTAGCACCACCTCCAAACGGACCAAAACAAGCTTCCGCTTGAGCCTCATCACCTTCGAGTACCATTGGGTGTGTCTAAAATGATTTTTGAGCCTATGGTACACTCGACACAAACCGTGCACCTATCTTGCACCGACACTGGCTCCCAACAGACCGAAACGAGATTCCACATGACCCACGTCACCTAGGACTACCATCGGGTGCGTCCAAAATGATTTCTGAGTGTATGGTATGTTCGGCGCAAACCGTGCACCTATCTTGCACCGACACTGGCTCCCAATGGACCAAAACAAGACTCCACATGACCCACGTCACCTAGGAGTACCATCGGGTGCGTCCAAAATGATTTATGAGCCTATGGTATGTTTTGCGCAAACCGTGCCCCTATCTTGCACCGACACAGGCTCCCAATAGATCGAAACGAGATTCCACATGACCCACATCACCTAGGAGTACTATTGGGTGCGTCCAAAATGATTTCCGAGCCTATGGTATGTTCGGCGCAAACCGTGCACCTATCTTGCACCGACACTGGCTCCCAACAGACCGAAATGAGATTCCACTTGACCCACGTCACCTAGGAGTACCATCGGGTGCGTCCAAAACGATTTCTGAGCCTATGGTATGTTCGGCGCAAACCGTGCACCTATCTTGCACCGACACTGGCTCCCAACAGATCGAAACAAGATTCCACATGACCCACATCACCTAGGAGTACCATTGGGTGCGTCCAAAACGATTTAGGAGCCTATGGTATGTTCGGCGCCAACCGTGCACCTATCTTGCACCGACACTGGCTCCCAACAAACCAAAACGAGATTCCACTTGACCCACATCACCTAGGAGTACCATCGGGTGCGTTCAAAAAGATTTCCGAGCCTATGGTATGTTCAGCATAATCCATGCACCTATCTTGTACCGACACTGGCTCCCAACAGACTAAAATGAGATTCCACATGACCCACGTCACCTAGGAGTACCATCGGGTGTGTCCAAAACGATTTCCGATCCTACGGTATGTTTGGCGCAAACCATACACCTATCTTGTGTCAAGATTAGCACCACCTCCAAACGGACCAAAACAAGCTTCCGCTTGAGCCTCATCACCTTCGAGTACCATTGGGTGTGTCTAAAATGATTTCTGAGCCTATGGTACACTCGACACAAACCGTGCAACTATCTTGCACCGACACTGGCTCCCAACAGACCGAAACGAGATTCCACATGACCCACGTCACCTAGGAGTACCATCGGGTGCGTCCAAAATGATTTCCGAGCGTATGGTATGTTCGGCACAAACCGTGCACCTATCTTGCACCGACACTGGCTCCCAATGGACCGAAACGAGACTCCACATGACCCGCGTCACCTAGGAGTACCATCGGGTGTGTCCAAAACGATTTGCGAGCCTTGGTATGTTCGGCACCAACCATGCACCTATTTTGCACCGACACTGGCTCCCAACAGACTGAAACGAGATTCCACTTGACCCACGTCACCTAGGAGTACCATCGGGTGCGTCCAAAATGATTTCTGAGCCTATGGTATGTTCGGCACAATCCGTGCACCTATCTTGCACCGACACTGGCTCCCAACAGACCGAAATGAGATTTCACATGACCCACATCACCTAGGAGTACCATCGGGTGCGTCCAAAATGATTTATGAGCCGATGGTATGTTTTGCGCAAACCGTGCCCCTATCTTGCACCGACACAGGCTCGCAATAGATCGAAACGAGATTCCACATGACCCACATCACCTAGGAGTACTATTGGGTGCGTCCAAAATGATTTCCGAGCCTATGGTATGTTCGGCGCAAACCGTGCACCTATCTTGCACCGACACTGGCTCCCAACAGACCGAAATGAGATTCCACTTGACCCACGTCACCTAGGAGTACCATCGGGTGCGTCCAAAACGATTTCTGAGCCTATGGTATGTTCGGCGCAAACCGTGCACCTATCTTGCACCGACACTGGCTCCCAACAGATCGAAACAAGATTCCACATGACCCACATCACCTAGGAGTACCATTGGGTGCGTCCAAAACGATTTAGGAGCCTATGGTATGTTCGGCGCCAACCGTGCACCTATCTTGCACCGACACTGGCTCCCAACAAACCAAAACGAGATTCCACTTGACCCACATCACCTAGGAGTACCATCGGGTGCGTTCAAAAAGATTTCCGAGCCTATGGTATGTTCAGCATAATCCATGCACCTATCTTGTACCGACACTGGCTCCCAACAGACTAAAATGAGATTCCACATGACCCACGTCACCTAGGAGTACCATCGGGTGTGTCCAAAACGATTTCCGATCCTACGGTATGTTTGGCGCAAACCATACACCTATCTTGTGTCAAGATTAGCACCACCTCCAAACGGACCAAAACAAGCTTCCGCTTGAGCCTCATCACCTTCGAGTACCATTGGGTGTGTCTAAAATGATTTCCGAGCCTATGGTACACTCGACACAAACCGTGCAACTATCTTGCACCGACACTGGCTCCCAACAGACCGAAACGAGATTCCACATGACCCACGTCACCTAGGAGTACCATCGGGTGCGTCCAAAATGATTTCCGAGCGTATGGTATGTTCGGCACAAACCGTGCACCTATCTTGCACCGACACTGGCTCCCAATGGACCGAAACGAGACTCCACATGACCCGCGTCACCTAGGAGTACCATCGGGTGTGTCCAAAACGATTTGCGAGCCTTGGTATGTTCGGCACCAACCATGCACCTATTTTGCACCGACACTGGCTCCCAACAGACTGAAACGAGATTCCACTTGACCCACGTCACCTAGGAGTACCATCGGGTGCGTCCAAAATGATTTCTGAGCCTATGGTATGTTCGGCACAATCCGTGCACCTATCTTGCACCGACACTGGCTCCCAACAGACCGAAATGAGATTTCACATGACCCACATCACCTAGGAGTACCATCGGGTGCGTCCAAAATGATTTATGAGCCGATGGTATGTTTTGCGCAAACCGTGCCCCTATCTTGCACCGACACAGGCTCGCAATAGATCGAAACGAGATTCCACATGACCCACATCACCTAGGAGTACTATTGGGTGCGTCCAAAATGATTTCCGAGCCTATGGTATGTTCGGCGCAAACCGTGCACCTATCTTGCACCGACACTGGCTCCCAACAGACCGAAATGAGATTCCACTTGACCCACGTCACCTAGGAGTACCATCGGGTGCGTCCAAAACGATTTCTGAGCCTATGGTATGTTCGGCGCAAACCGTGCACCTATCTTGCACCGACACTGGCTCCCAACAGATCGAAACAAGATTCCACATGACCCACATCACCTAGGAGTACCATTGGGTGCGTCCAAAACGATTTAGGAGCCTATGGTATGTTCGGCGCCAACCGTGCACCTATCTTGCACCGACACTGGCTCCCAACAAACCAAAACGAGATTCCACTTGACCCACATCACCTAGGAGTACCATCGGGTGCGTTCAAAAAGATTTCCGAGCCTATGGTATGTTCAGCATAATCCATGCACCTATCTTGTACCGACACTGGCTCCCAACAGACTAAAATGAGATTCCACATGACCCACGTCACCTAGGAGTACCATCGGGTGTGTCCAAAACGATTTCCGATCCTACGGTATGTTTGGCGCAAACCATACACCTATCTTGTGTCAAGATTAGCACCACCTCCAAACGGACCAAAACAAGCTTCCGCTTGAGCCTCATCACCTTCGAGTACCATTGGGTGTGTCTAAAATGATTTCCGAGCCTATGGTACACTCGACACAAACCGTGCAACTATCTTGCACCGACACTGGCTCCCAACAGACCGAAACGAGATTCCACATGACCCACGTCACCTAGGAGTACCATCGGGTGCGTCCAAAATGATTTCCGAGCGTATGGTATGTTCGGCACAAACCGTGCACCTATCTTGCACCGACACTGGCTCCCAATGGACCGAAACAAGACTCCACATGACCCGCGTCACCTAGGAGTACCATCGGGTGTGTCCAAAACGATTTGCGAGCCTTGGTATGTTCGGCACCAACCGTGCACCTATTTTGCACCGACACTGGCTCCCAACAGACTGAAACGAGATTCCACTTGACCCACGTCACCTAGGAGTACCATCGGGTGCGTCCAAAATGATTTCCGAGCCTATGGTATGTTCGGCACAATCCGTGCACCTATCTTGCACCGACACTGGCTCCCAACAGACCGAAATGAGATTTCACATGACCCACGTCACCTAGGAGTACCATCTGGTGCGTCCAAAATGATTTCCGATCCTACGGTACGTTTGGCGCAAACCATGCACCTATCTTGCGTCAAGATTAGCACCAGCTCCAAACGGACCAAAACGAGCTTCCGCTTGAGCCTCATCACCTTCGAGTACCATTGGGTGCGTCTAAAATGATTTCTGAGCCTATGGTACACTCGGCGCAAACCGTGCACCTATCTTGTACCGACACCAACACTATCTCCATATGAACCGAAAAGAGATTCCACATTACCCACATCACCTTGGAGTTCTATCACACCTATCTTGCACCGACACTAGCTGCCAACGGACCAAAACAAGACTCCACATGACCCACGTCTCCTAGGAGTACCATCGGGTGCGTCCAAAATGATTTACGAGCCTATGGTATGTTCGGCGCAAACCGTGCACCTATCTTGCACCAACACTGGCTCCCAATAGACCGAAACGAGATTCCACATGACCCACGTCACCTAGGAGTGCCATCGGGTGCGTCCAAAACAATTTCCGATCCTACGGTATGTTTGGCGCAAACCATGCACCTATCTTGCGTCAAGATTAGCACCACCTCCAAACGGACCAAAATGAGCTTCCGCTTGAGCCTCATCACCTTCGAGTACCATTGGGTGCGTCTAAAATGATTTCTGAGCCTATGGTACACTCGGCGCAAACCGTGCACCTATCTTGCACCGACACCAACACTGTCTCCAAATGAACCGAAAAGAGATTCCACATTACCCACATCACCTTGGAGTTCCATCGCACCTATCTTGCACCGACACTAGCTGCCAACAGACCAAAACAAGGCTCCACATGACCCACGTCACCTAGGAGTACCATCGGATGCGTCCAAAATGATTTATGAGCCTATGGTATGTTTCGCGCAAACCGTGCCCCTATCTTGCACCGACACTGGCTCCCAATAGACCGAAACGAGATTCCACTTGACCCACGTCACCTAGGAGTACCATCGGGTGCGTCCAAAATGATTTCTGAGCCTATGGTATGTTCGGCGCAAACCGTGCACCTATCTTGCACCGACACAGGCTCCCAATAGATCAAAACGAGATTCCACATGACCCACATCACCTAGGAGTACCATTGGGTGCGTCCAAAATGATTTCCGAGCCTATGGTATGTTCGGCGCAAACCGTGCACCTATCTTGCACCGACACTGGCTCCCAACAGACCGAAATGGGATTCCACTTGACCCACGTCACCTAGGAGTACCATCGGGTGCGTCCAAAACAATTTCTGAGCCTATGGTATGTTCGGCGCAAACCGTGCACCTATCTTGCACCGACACAGGCTCCCAACAGATCGAAACAAGATTCCACATGACCCACATCACCTAGGAGTACCATTGGGTGCGTCCAAAACGATTTAGGAGCCTATGGTATGTTCGGCGCCAACCGTGCACCTATCTTGCACCGACACTGGCCCCAACAAACCAAAACGAGATTCCACTTGACCCACATCACCTAGGAGTACCATCGGATGCGTTCAAAATGATTTTGGAGCCTATGGTATGTTCAGCGTAATCCGTGCACCTATCTTGTACCGACACTGGCTCCCAACAAACTGAAATGAGATTCCACATGACCCACATCACCTAGGAGTACCATCGGGTGCATCCAAAATGATTTCCGATCCTACGGTATGTTTGGCGCAAACCATGCACCTATCTTGTGTCAAGATTAGCACCACCTCCAAACGGACCAAAACAAGCTTCCGCTTGAGCCTCATCACCTTCGAGTACCATTGGGTGTGTCTAAAATGATTTTTGAGCCTATGGTACACTCGACACAAACCGTGCACCTATCTTGCACCGACACTGGCTCCCAACAGACCGAAACGAGATTCCACATGACCCACGTCACCTAGGACTACCATCGGGTGCGTCCAAAATGATTTCTGAGTGTATGGTATGTTCGGCGCAAACCGTGCACCTATCTTGCACCGACACTGGCTCCCAATGGACCAAAACAAGACTCCACATGACCCACGTCACCTAGGAGTACCATCGGGTGCGTCCAAAATGATTTATGAGCCTATGGTATGTTTTGCGCAAACCGTGCCCCTATCTTGCACCGACACAGGCTCCCAATAGATCGAAACGAGATTCCACATGACCCACATCACCTAGGAGTACTATTGGGTGCGTCCAAAATGATTTCCGAGCCTATGGTATGTTCGGCGCAAACCGTGCACCTATCTTGCACCGACACTGGCTCCCAACAGACCGAAATGAGATTCCACTTGACCCACGTCACCTAGGAGTACCATCGGGTGCGTCCAAAACGATTTCTGAGCCTATGGTATGTTCGGCGCAAACCGTGCACCTATCTTGCACCGACACTGGCTCCCAACAGATCGAAACAAGATTCCACATGACCCACATCACCTAGGAGTACCATTGGGTGCGTCCAAAACGATTTAGGAGCCTATGGTATGTTCGGCGCCAACCGTGCACCTATCTTGCACCGACACTGGCTCCCAACAAACCAAAACGAGATTCCACTTGACCCACATCACCTAGGAGTACCATCGGGTGCGTTCAAAAAGATTTCCGAGCCTATGGTATGTTCAGCATAATCCATGCACCTATCTTGTACCGACACTGGCTCCCAACAGACTAAAATGAGATTCCACATGACCCACGTCACCTAGGAGTACCATCGGGTGTGTCCAAAACGATTTCCGATCCTACGGTATGTTTGGCGCAAACCATACACCTATCTTGTGTCAAGATTAGCACCACCTCCAAACGGACCAAAACAAGCTTCCGCTTGAGCCTCATCACCTTCGAGTACCATTGGGTGTGTCTAAAATGATTTCTGAGCCTATGGTACACTCGACACAAACCGTGCAACTATCTTGCACCGACACTGGCTCCCAACAGACCGAAACGAGATTCCACATGACCCACGTCACCTAGGAGTACCATCGGGTGCGTCCAAAATGATTTCCGAGCGTATGGTATGTTCGGCACAAACCGTGCACCTATCTTGCACCGACACTGGCTCCCAATGGACCGAAACGAGACTCCACATGACCCGCGTCACCTAGGAGTACCATCGGGTGTGTCCAAAACGATTTGCGAGCCTTGGTATGTTCGGCACCAACCATGCACCTATTTTGCACCGACACTGGCTCCCAACAGACTGAAACGAGATTCCACTTGACCCACGTCACCTAGGAGTACCATCGGGTGCGTCCAAAATGATTTCTGAGCCTATGGTATGTTCGGCACAATCCGTGCACCTATCTTGCACCGACACTGGCTCCCAACAGACCGAAATGAGATTTCACATGACCCACATCACCTAGGAGTACCATCGGGTGCGTCCAAAATGATTTATGAGCCGATGGTATGTTTTGCGCAAACCGTGCCCCTATCTTGCACCGACACAGGCTCCCAATAGATCGAAACGAGATTCCACATGACCCACATCACCTAGGAGTACTATTGGGTGCGTCCAAAATGATTTCCGAGCCTATGGTATGTTCGGCGCAAACCGTGCACCTATCTTGCACCGACACTGGCTCCCAACAGACCGAAATGAGATTCCACTTGACCCACGTCACCTAGGAGTACCATCGGGTGCGTCCAAAACGATTTCTGAGCCTATGGTATGTTCGGCGCAAACCGTGCACCTATCTTGCACCGACACTGGCTCCCAACAGATCGAAACAAGATTCCACATGACCCACATCACCTAGGAGTACCATTGGGTGCGTCCAAAACGATTTAGGAGCCTATGGTATGTTCGGCGCCAACCGTGCACCTATCTTGCACCGACACTGGCTCCCAACAAACCAAAACGAGATTCCACTTGACCCACATCACCTAGGAGTACCATCGGGTGCGTTCAAAAAGATTTCCGAGCCTATGGTATGTTCAGCATAATCCATGCACCTATCTTGTACCGACACTGGCTCCCAACAGACTAAAATGAGATTCCACATGACCCACGTCACCTAGGAGTACCATCGGGTGTGTCCAAAACGATTTCCGATCCTACGGTATGTTTGGCGCAAACCATACACCTATCTTGTGTCAAGATTAGCACCACCTCCAAACGGACCAAAACAAGCTTCCGCTTGAGCCTCATCACCTTCGAGTACCATTGGGTGTGTCTAAAATGATTTCTGAGCCTATGGTACACTCGACACAAACCGTGCAACTATCTTGCACCGACACTGGCTCCCAACAGACCGAAACGAGATTCCACATGACCCACGTCACCTAGGAGTACCATCGGGTGCGTCCAAAATGATTTCCGAGCGTATGGTATGTTCGGCACAAACCGTGCACCTATCTTGCACCGACACTGGCTCCCAATGGACCGAAACAAGACTCCACATGACCCGCGTCACCTAGGAGTACCATCGGGTGTGTCCAAAACGATTTGCGAGCCTTGGTATGTTCGGCACCAACCGTGCACCTATTTTGCACCGACACTGGCTCCCAACAGACTGAAACGAGATTCCACTTGACCCACGTCACCTAGGAGTACCATCGGGTGCGTCCAAAATGATTTCTGAGCCTATGGTATGTTCGGCACAATCCGTGCACCTATCTTGCACCGACACTGGCTCCCAACAGACCGAAATGAGATTTCACATGACCCACATCACCTAGGAGTACCATCTGGTGCGTCCAAAATGATTTCTGATCCTACGGTACGTTTGGCGCAAACCATGCACCTATCTTGCGTCAAGATTAGCACCAGCTCCAAACGGACCAAAACAAGCTTCCGCTTGAGCCTCATCACCTTCGAGTACCATTGGGTGCGTCTAAAATGATTTCTGAGCCTATGGTACACTCGGCACAAACCGTGCACCTATCTTGCACCGACACCAACACTATCTCCATATGAACCGAAAAGAGATTCCACATTACCCACATCACCTTGGAGTTCTATCACACCTATCTTGCACCGACACTAGCTGCCAATGGACCAAAACAAGACTCCACATGACCCACGTCTCCTAGGAGTACCATCGGGTGCGTCCAAAATGATTTACGAGCCTATGGTATGTTCGGCGCAAACCGTGCACCTATCTTGCACCAACACTGGCTCCCAATAGACCGAAACGAGATTCCACATGACCCACGTCACCTAGGAGTACCATCGGGTGCGTCCAAAACAATTTCCGATCCTACGGTATGTTTGGCGCAAACCATGCACCTATCTTGCGTCAAGATTAGCACCACCTCCAAACGGACCAAAACGAGCTTCCGCTTGAGCCTCATCACCTTCGAGTACCATTGGGTGCGTCTAAAATGATTTCTGAGCCTATGGTACACTCGGCGCAAACCGTGCACCTATCTTGCACCGACACCAACACTGTCTCCAAATGAACCGAAAAGAGATTCCACATTACCCACATCACCTTGGAGTTCCATCGCACCTATCTTGCACCGACACAGGCTCCCAACAGATCGAAACAAGATTCCACATGACCCACATCACCTAGGAGTACCATTGGGTGCGTCCAAAACAATTTAGGAGCCTATGGTATGTTCGGCGCCAACCGTGCACCTATCTTGCACCGACACTGGCTCCCAACAAACCAAAACGAGATTCCACTTGACCCACATCACCTAGGAGTACCATCGGATGCGTTCAAAATGATTTCGGAGCCTATGGTATGTTCAGCGTAATCCGTGCACCTATCTTGTACCGACACTGGCTCCCAACAAACTGAAATGAGATTCCACATGACCCACGTCACCTAGGAGTACCATCGGGTGCATCCAAAATGATTTCTGATCCTACGGTATGTTTGGCGCAAACCATGCACCTATCTTGTGTCAAGATTAGCACCACCTCCAAACGGACCAAAACAAGCTTCCGCTTGAGCCTCATCACCTTCGAGTACCATTGGGTGTGTCTAAAATGATTTTTTGAGCCTATGGTACACTCGACACAAACCGTGCACCTATCTTGCACCGACACTGGCTCCCAACAGACCGAAACGAGATTCCACATGACCCACGTCACCTAGGACTACCATCGGGTGCGTCCAAAATGATTTCTGAGTGTATGGTATGTTCGGCGCAAACCGTGCACCTATCTTGCACCGACACTGGCTCCCAATGGACCAAAACAAGACTCCACATGACCCACGTCACCTAGGAGTACCATCGGGTGCGTCCAAAATGATTTATGAGCCGATGGTATGTTTTGCGCAAACCGTGCCCCTATCTTGCACCGACACAGGCTCCCAATAGATCGAAACGAGATTCCACATGACCCACATCACCTAGGAGTACTATTGGGTGCGTCCAAAATGATTTCCGAGCCTATGGTATGTTCGGCGCAAACCGTGCACCTATCTTGCACCGACACTGGCTCCCAACAGACCGAAATGAGATTCCACTTGACCCACGTCACCTAGGAGTACCATCGGGTGCGTCCAAAACGATTTCTGAGCCTATGGTATGTTTGGCGCAAACCGTGCACCTATCTTGCACCGACACTGGCTCCCAACAGACCGAAACAAGATTCCACATGACCCACATCACCTAGGAGTACCATTGGGTGCGTCCAAAACGATTTAGGAGCCTATGGTATGTTCGGCGCCAACCGTGCACCTATCTTGCACCGACACTGGCTCCCAACAAACCAAAACGAGATTCCACTTGACCCACATCACCTAGGAGTACCATCGGGTGCGTTCAAAAAGATTTCCGAGCCTATGGTATGTTCAGCATAATCCATGCACCTATCTTGTACCGACACTGGCTCCCAACAGACTAAAATGAGATTCCACATGACCCACGTCACCTAGGAGTACCATCGGGTGTGTCCAAAACGATTTCCGATCCTACGGTATGTTTGGCGCAAACCACACACCTATCTTGTGTCAAGATTAGCACCACCTCCAAACGGACCAAAACAAGCTTCCGCTTGAGCCTCATCACCTTCGAGTACCATTGGGTGTGTCTAAAATGATTTCTAAGCCTATGGTACACTCGACACAAACCGTGCAACTATCTTGCACCGACACTGGCTCCCAACAGACCGAAACGAGATTCCACATGACCCACGTCACCTAGGAGTACCATCGGGTGCGTCCAAAATGGTTTCCGAGCGTATGGTATGTTCGGCACAAACCGTGCACCTATCTTGCACCGACACTGGCTCCCAATGGACCGAAACGAGACTCCACATGACCCACGTCACCTAGGAGTACCATCGGGTGTGTCCAAAACGATTTGCGAGCCTTGGTATGTTCGGCACCAACCGTGCACCTATTTTGCACCGACACTGGCTCCCAACAGACTGAAACGAGATTCCACTTGACCCACGTCACCTAGGAGTACCATCGGGTGCGTCCAAAATGATTTCTGAGCCTATGGTATGTTCGGCACAATCCATGCACCTATCTTGCACCGACACTGGCTCCCAACAGACCGAAATGAGATTTCACATGACCCACATCACCTAGGAGTACCATCTGGTGCGTCCAAAATGATTTCTGATCCTACGGTACGTTTGGCGCAAACCATGCACCTATCTTGCGTCAAGATTAGCACCAGCTCCAAACGGACCAAAACAAGCTTCCGCTTGAGCCTCATCACCTTCGAGTACCATTGGGTGCGTCTAAAATGATTTCTGAGCCTATGGTACACTCGGCGCAAACCGTGCACCTATCTTGCACCGACACCAACACTATCTCCATATGAACCGAAAAGAGATTCCACATTACCCACATCACCTTGGAGTTCTATCACACCTATCTTGCACCGACACTAGCTGCCAATGGACCAAAACAAGACTCCACATGACCCACGTCTCCTAGGAGTACCATCGGGTGCGTCCAAAATGATTTACGAGCCTATGGTATGTTCGGCGCAAACCGTGCACCTATCTTGCACCAACACTGGCTCCCAATAGACCGAAACGAGATTCCACATGACCCACGTCACCTAGGAGTACCATCGGGTGCGTCCAAAACAATTTCCGATCCTACGGTATGTTTGGCGCAAACCATGCACCTATCTTGCGTCAAGATTAGCACCACCTCCAAACGGACCAAAACGAGCTTCCGCTTGAGCCTCATCACCTTCGAGTACCATTGGGTGTGTCTAAAATGATTTCTGAGCCTATGGTACACTCGGCGCAAACCGTGCACCTATCTTGCACCGACACCAACACTGTCTCCAAATGAACCGAAAAGAGATTCCACATTACCCACATCACCTTGGAGTTCCATCGCACCTATCTTGCACCGACACTAGCTGCCAACAGACCAAAACAAGACTCCACATGACCCACGTCACCTAGGAGTACCATCGGGTGCGTCCAAAATGATTTATGAGCCTATGGTATGTTTCGCGCAAACCGTGCCCCCATCTTGCACCGACACTGGCTCCCAATACACCGAAATGAGATTCCACTTGACCCACGTCACCTAGGAGTACCATCGGGTGCGTCCAAAATGATTTCTGAGCCTATGGTATGTTCGGCGCAAACCGTGCACCTATCTTGCACCGACACAGGCTCCCAATAGATCGAAACGAGATTCCACATGACCCACATCACCTAGGAGTACCATTGGGTGCGTCCAAAATGATTTCCGAGCCTATGGTATGTTCGGCGCAAACCGTGCACCTATCTTGCACCGACACTGGCTCCCAATAGACCGAAATGAGATTCCACTTGACCCACGTCACCTAGGAGTACCATCAGGTGCATCCAAAACAATTTCTGAGCCTATGGTATGTTCGGCGCAAACCGTGCACCTATCTTGCACCGACACTGGCTCCCAACAGATCGAAACAAGATTCCACATGACCCACATCACCTAGGAGTACCATTGGGTGCGTCCAAAATGATTTAGGAGCCTATGGTATGTTCGGCGCCAACCGTGCACCTATCTTGCACCGACACTGGCTCCCAACAGACCGAAATGAGATTCCACTTGACCCACGTCACCTAGGAGTACCATCGGGTGCGTCCAAAACGATTTCTGAGCCTATGGTATGTTCGGCGCAAACCGTGCACCTATCTTGCACTGACACTGGCTCCCAACAGACCGAAACAAGATTCCACATGACCCACATCACCTAGGAGTACCATTGGGTGCGTCCAAAATGATTTAGGAGACTATGGTATGTTCGGCGCCAACCGTGCACCTATCTTGCACCGACACTGGCTCCCAACAAACCAAAACGAGATTCCACTTGACCCACATCACCTAGGAGTACCATCGGGTGCGTTCAAAAAGATTTCCGAGCCTATGGTATGTTCAGCGTAATCCATGCACCTATCTTGTACCGACACTGGCTCCCAACAGACTGAAATGAGATTCCACATGACCCACGTCACCTAGGAGTACCATCGGGTGCGTCCAAAATGATTTCCGATCCTACGGTATGTTTGGCGCAAACCATACACCTATCTTGTGTCAAGATTAGCACCACCTCCAAACGGACCAAAACAAGCTTCCGCTTGAGCCTCATCACCTTCGAGTACCATTGGGTGTGTCTAAAATGATTTCTGAGCCTATGGTACACTCGACACAAACCGTGCAACTATCTTGCACCGACACTGGCTCCCAACAGACCGAAACGAGATTCCACATGACCCACGTCACCTAGGAGTACCATCGGGTGCGTCCAAAATGATTTCCGAGCGTATGGTATATTCGGCACAAACCGTGCACCTATCTTGCACCGACACTGGCTCCCAATGGACCGAAACGAGACTCCACATGACCCACGTCACCTAGGAGTACCATCGGGTGTGTCCAAAACGATTTGCGAGCCTTGGTATGTTCGGCACCAACCATGCACCTATTTTGCACCGACACTGGCTCCCAACAGACTGAAACGAGATTCCACTTGACCCACGTCACCTAGGAGTACCATCGGGTGCGTCCAAAATGATTTCTGAGCCTATGGTATGTTCGGCACAATCCGTGCACCTATCTTGCACCGACACTGGTTCCCAACAGACCGAAATGAGATTTCACATGACCCACGTCACCTAGGAGTACCATCTGGTGCGTCCAAAATGATTTTCGATCCTACGGTACGTTTGGCGCAAACCATGCACCTATCTTGCGTCAAGATTAGCACCAGCTCCAAACGGACCAAAACAAGCTTCCGCTTGAGCCTCATCACCTTCGAGTACCATTGGGTGTGTCTAAAATGATTTCTGAGCCTATGGTACACTCGGCGCAAACCGTGCACCTATCTTGCACCGACACTGGCTCCCAATAGACCGAAACGAGATTCCACATGACCCACGTCACCTAGGAGTACCATCGGGTGCATCCAAAACAATTTTTGATCCTACGGTATGTTTGGCGCAAACCATGCACCTATCTTGCGTCAAGATTAGCACCACCTCCAAACGGACCAAAACGAGCTTCCGCTTGAGCCTCATCACCTTCGAGTACCACTGGGTGCGTCTAAAATGATTTCTGAGCCTATGGTACACTTGGCACAAACCATGCACCTATCTTGCACCGACACCAACACTGTCTCCAAATGAACCGAAAAGAGATTCCACATTACCCACATCACCTTGGAGTTCCATCGCACCTATCTTGCACCGACACTAGCTGCCAACAGACCAAAACAAGACTCCACATGACCCACGTCACCTAGGAGTACCATCGGGTGCGTCCAAAATGATTTATGAGCCTATGGTATGTTTCGCGCAAACCGTGCCCCTATCTTGCACCGACACTGGCTCCCAATAGATCGAAACGAGATTCCACATGACCCACATCACCTAGGAGTACCATTGGGTGCGTCCAAAATGATTTCTGAGCCTATGGTATGTTCGGCGCAAACCGTGCACCTATCTTGCACTGACACTGGCTCCCAACAAACCGAAACAAGATTCCACTTGACCCACGTCACCTAGGAGTACCATCGGGTGCGTCCAAAACAATTTCTGAGCCTATGGTATGTTCGGCGCAAACCATGCACCTATCTTGCACCGACACTGGCTCCCAACAGATCGAAACAAGATTCCACATGACCCACATCACCTAGGAGTACCATTGGGTGCGTCCAAAACGATTTAGGAGCCTATGGTATGTTCGGCGCCAACCGTGCACCTATCTTGCACCGACACTGGCTCCCAACAAACCAAAACGAGATTCCACTTGACCCACATCACCTAGGAGTACCATCGGATGCGTTCAAAATGATTTCGGAGCCTATGGTATGTTCAGCGTAATCCGTGCACCTATCTTGTACCGACACTGGCTCCCAACAGACTGAAATGAGATTCCACATGACCCACGTCACCTAGGAGTACCATCGGGAGCATCCAAAATGATTTCCGATCCTACGGTATGTTTGGCGCAAACCATGCACCTATCTTGTGTCAAGATTAGCACCACCTCCAAACGGACCAAAACAAGCTTCCGCTTGAGCCTCATCACCTTCGAGTACCATTGGGTGTGTCTAAAATGATTTTTGAGCCTATGGTACACTCGACACAAACCGTGCACCTATCTTGCACCGACACTGGCTCCCAACAGACCGAAACGAGATTCCACATGACCCACGTCACCTAGGACTACCATCGGGTGCGTCCAAAATGATTTCTGAGCCTATGGTATGTTCGGCGCAAACCGTGCACCTATCTTGCACCGACACTGGCTCCCAACAGACCGAAACAAGATTCCACATGACCCACATCACCTAGGAGTACCATTGGGTGCATCCAAAACGATTTAGGAGCCTATGGTATGTTCGGCGCCAACCGTGCACCTATCTAGCAACGACACTGGCTCCCAACAAACCGAAACAAGATTCCACTTGACCCACGTCACCTAGGAGTACCATCGGGTGCGTTCAAAATGATTTCCGAGCCTATGGTATGTTCAGCGTAATCCGTGCACCTATCTTGTACCGACACTGGCTCTCAACAGACTGAAATGAGATTCCACATGACCCACGTCACCTAGGAGTACCATCGAGTGCGTCCAAAACGATTTCCGATCCTACGGTATGTTTGGCGCAAACCATACACCTATCTTGTGTCAAGATTAGCACCACCTCCAAACGGACCAAAACGAGCTTCCGCTTGAGCCTCATCACCTTTGAGTACCATTGGGTGTGTCTAAAAGGATTTCTGAGCCTATGGTACACTCGATACAAACCGTGCAACTATCTTGCACCGACACTGGCTCCCAACAGACCGAAACGAGATTCCACATGACCCATGTCACCTAGGAGTACCATCGGGTGCGTCCAAAATGATTTCCGAGCATATGGTATGTTGGGCGCAAACCGTGCACCTATCTTGCACCGACACTGGCTCCCAATGGACCGAAACGAGACTCCACATGACCCACGTCACCTAGGAGTACCATCGGGTGTGTCCAAAACGATTTGCGAGCCTTGGTATGTTCGGCGCCAACCATGCACCTATCTTGCACCGACACTAGCTCCCAACAGACTGAAACGAGATTCCACTTGACCCACGTCACCTAGGAGTACCATCGGGTGCGTCCAAAATGATTTCCGAGCCTATGGTATGTTCGGCACAATCCATGCACCTATCTTGCATCGACACTGGCTCCCAACAGACCGAAATGAGATTTCACATGACCCACGTCACCTAGGAGTACCATCTGGTGCGTCCAAAACGATTTCCGATCCTACGGTACGTTTGGCGCAAACCATGCACCTATCTTGCGTCAAGATTAGCACCAGCTCCAAACGGACCAAAACGAGCTTCCGCTTGAGCCTCATCACCTTCGAGTACCATTGGGTGCGTCTAAAATGATTTCTGAGCCTATGGTACACTCGGCGCAAACCGTGCACCTATCTTGCACCGACACTAGCTGCCAACAGACCAAAACAAGACTCCACATGACCCACGTCACCTAGGAGTACCATCGGGTGCGTCCAAAATGATTTATACACCTATGGTATGTTTCGCGCAAATCGTGCCCCTATCTTGCACCGACACTGGCTCCCAATAGACCGAAACGAGATTCCACTTGACCCACGTCACCTAGGAGTACCATCGGGTGCGTCCAAAATGATTTCTGAGCCTATGGTATGTTCGGCGCAAACCATGCACCTATCTTGCACCGACACTGGCTCCCAATAGATCGAAACGAGATTCCACATGACCCACATCACCTAGGAGTACCATTGGGTGCGTCTAAAATGATTTCCGAGCCTATGGTATGTTCGGCGCAAACCGTGCACCTATCTTGCACCGACACTGGCTCCCAATAGACCGAAATGAGATTCCACTTGACCCACGTCACCTAGGAGTACCATCGGGTGCGTCCAAAATGATTTCTGAGCCTATGGTATGTTCGGCGCAAACCATGCACCTATCTTGCACCGACACTGGCTCCCAATAGATCGAAACGAGATTCCACATGACCCACATCACCTAGGAGTACCATTGGGTGCGTCTAAAATGATTTCCGAGCCTATGGTATGTTCGGCGCAAACCGTGCACCTATCTTGCACCGACACTGGCTCCCAATAGACCGAAATGAGATTCCACTTGACCCACGTCACCTAGGAGTACCATCGGGTGCGTCCAAAACAATTTCTGAGCCTATGGTATGTTCGGCGCAAACCGTGCACCTATCTTGCACCGACACTGGCTCCCAACAGACCGAAACAAGATTCCACATGACCCACATCACCTAGGAGTACCATTGGGTGCGTCCAAAATGATTTAGGAGCCTATGGTATGTTCGGCGCCAACCGTGCACCTATCTTGCACCGACACTGGCTCCCAACAAACCAAAACGAGATTCCACTTGACCCACATCACCTAGGAGTACCATCGGATGCGTTCAAAATGATTTCGGAGCCTGTGGTATGTTCAGCGTAATCCGTGCACCTATCTTGTACCGACACTGGCTCCCAACAGACTGAAATGAGATTCCACATGACCCACGTCACCTAGGAGTACCATCGGGTGCATCCAAAATGATTTCTGATCCTACGGTATGTTTGGCGCAAACCATGCACCTATCTTGTGTCAAGATTAGCACCACCTCCAAACGGACCAAAACAAGCTTCCGCTTGAGCCTCATCACCTTCGAGTACCATTGGGTGTGTGTAAAATGATTTTTGAGCCTATGGTACACTCGACACAAACCGTGCACCTATCTTGCACCGACACTGGCTCCCAACAGACCGAAACGAGATTCCACATGACCCACGTCACCTAGGACTACCATCGGGTGCGTCCAAAATGATTTCCGAGTGTATGGTATGTTCGGCGCAAACCGTGCACCTTTCTTGCACCGACACTGGCTCCCAATGGACCAAAACAAGACTCCACATGACCCACGTCACCTAGGAGTACCATCGGGTGCGTCCAAAATGATTTATGAGCCTATGGTATGTTTTGCGCAAACCGTGCCCCTATCTTGCACCGACACTGGCACCCAACAGACCGAAATGAGATTCCACTTGACCCACGTCACCTAGGAGTACCATCGGGTGCGTTCAAAATGATTTCCGAGCCTATGGTATGTTCAGCGTAATCCGTGCACCTATCTTGTACCGACACTGGCTCTCAACAGACTGAAATGAGATTCCACATGACCCACGTCACCTAGGAGTACCATCGAGTGCGTCCAAAACGATTTCCGATCCTACGGTATGTTTGGCGCAAACCATACACCTATCTTGTGTCAAGATTAGCACCACCTCCAAACGGACCAAAACGAGCTTCCGCTTGAGCCTCATCACCTTCGAGTACCATTGGGTGTGTCTAAAAGGATTTCTGAGCCTATGGTACACTCGATACAAACTGTGCAACTATCTTGCACCGACACTGGCTCCCAACAGACCGAAACGAGATTCCACTTGACCCACGTCACCTAGGAGTACCATCGGGTGCGTCTAAAATGATTTCTGAGCCTATGGTATGTTTTGCGCAAACCGTGCCCCTATCTTGCACCGACACTGGCTCCCAATAGACCGAAACGAGATTCCACTTGACCCACGTCACCTAGGAGTACCATCGGGTGCGTCCAAAATGATTTCTGAGCCTATGGTATGTTCGGCGCAAACCGTGCAACTATCTTGCACCGACACTGGCTCCCAATAGATCGAAACGAGATTCCACATGACCCACATCACCTAGGAGTACCATTGGGTGCATCCAAAATGATTTCCGAGCCTATGGTATGTTCGGCGCAAACCGTGCACCTATCTTGCACCGACACTGGCACCCAACAGACCGAAATGAGATTCCACTTGACCCACGTCACCTAGGAGTACCATCGGGTGCGTTCAAAATGATTTCCGAGCCTATGGTATGTTCAGCGTAATCCGTGCACCTATCTTGTACCGACACTGGCTCTCAACAGACTGAAATGAGATTCCACATGACCCACGTCACCTAGGAGTACCATCGAGTGCGTCCAAAACGATTTCCGATCCTACGGTATGTTTGGCGCAAACCATACACCTATCTTGTGTCAAGATTAGCACCACCTCCAAACGGACCAAAACGAGCTTCCGCTTGAGCCTCATCACCTTCGAGTACCATGGGGTGTGTCTAAAAGGATTTCTGAGCCTATGGTACACTCGATACAAACCGTGCAACTATCTTGCACCGACACTGGCTCCCAACAGACCGAAACAAGATTCCACATGACCCACGTCACCTAGGAGTACCATCGGGTGCGTCCAAAATGATTTCCGAGCGTATGGTATGTTGGGCGCAAACCGTGCACCTATCTTGCACCGACACTGGCTCCCAATGGACCGAAACGAGACTCCACATGACCCACGTCACCTAGGAGTACCATCGGGTGTGTCCAAAACGATTTGCGAGCCTTGGTATGTTCGGCGCCAACCGTGCACCTATCTTGCACCGACACTAGCTCCCAACAGACTGAAACGAGATTCCACTTGACCGACGTCACCTAGGAGTACCATCGGGTGCGTCCAAAATGATTTCCGAGCCTATGGTATGTTCGGCACAATCCGTGCACCTATCTTGCATCGACACTTGCTCCCAACAGACCGAAATGAGATTTCACATGACCCACGTCACCTAGGAGTACCATCTGGTGCGTCCAAAACGATTTCCGATCCTATGGTACGTTTGGCGCAAACCATGCACCTATCTTGCGTCAAGATTAGCACCAGCTCCAAACGGACCAAAACGAGCTTCCGCTTGAGCCTCATCACCTTCGAGTACCATTGGGTGCGTCTAAAATGATTTCTGAGCCTATGGTACACTCGGCGCAAACCGTGCACCTATCTTGCACCGACACTAGCTGCCAACAGACCAAAACAAGACTCCACATGACCCACGTCACCTAGGAGTACCATCGGGTGCGTCCAAAATGATTTATGCGCCTATGGTATGTTTCGCGCAAACCGTGCCCCTATCTTGCACCGACACTGGCTCCCAATAGACCGAAACGAGATTCCACTTGACCCACGTCACCTAGGAGTACCATCGGGTGCGTCCAAAATGATTTCTGAGCCTATGGTATGTTCGGCGCAAACCATGCACCTATCTTGCACCGACACTGGCTCCTAATAGATCGAAACGAGATTCCACATGACCCACATCACCTAGGAGTACCATTGGGTGCGTCCAAAATGATTTCCGAGCCTATGGTATGTTCGGCGCAAACCATGCACCTATCTTGCACCGACACTGGCTCCCAATAGACCGAAATGAGATTCCACTTGACAAACGTCACCTAGGAGTACCATCGGGTGCGTCCAAAACAATTTCTGAGCCTATGGTATGTTCGGCGCAAACCGTGCACCTATCTTGCACCGACACTGGCTCCCAACAGACCGAAACAAGATTCCACATGACCCACATCACCTAGGAGTACCATTGGGTGCGTCCAAAATGATTTAGGAGCCTATGGTATGTTCGGCGCCAACCGTGCACCTATCTTGCACCGACACTGGCTCCCAACAAACCAAAACGAGATTCCACTTGACCCACATCACCTAGGAGTACCATCGGATGCGTTCAAAATGATTTCGGAGCCTATGGTATGTTCAGCGTAATCCGTGCACCTATCTTGTACCGACACTGGCTCCCAACAGACTGAAATGAGATTCCACATGACCCACGTCACCTAGGAGTACCATCGGGTGCATCCAAAATGATTTCCGATCCTACGGTATGTTTGGCGCAAACCATGCACCTATCTTGTGTCAAGATTAGCACCACCTCCAAATGGACCAAAACAAGCTTCCGCTTGAGCCTCATCACCTTTGAGTACCATTGGGTGTGTCTAAAATGATTTCTGAGCCTATGGTACACTCGACACAAACCGTGCAACTATCTTGCACCGACACTGGCTCCCAACAGACCAAAACGAGATTCCACATGACCCACGTCACCTAGGAGTACCATCGGGTGCGTCCAAAATGATTTCCGAGCGTATGGTATGTTCGGCACAAACCGTGCACCTATCTTGCACCGACACTGGCTCCCAATGGACCGAAACGAGACTCCACATGACCCACGTCACCTAGGAGTACCATCGGGTGTGTCCAAAACGATTTGCGAGCCTTGGTATGTTCGGCGCCAACCGTGCAACTATCTTGCACCGACACTAGCTCCCAACAGACTCAAACGAGATTCCACTTGACCCACGTCACCTAGGAGTACCATCAGGTGCGTCCAAAATGATTTCTGAGCCTATGGTATGTTCGGCACAATCCGTGCACCTATCTTGCATCGACACTGGCTCCCAACAGACCGAAATGAGATTTCACATGACCCACGTCACCTAGGAGTACCATCTGGTGCGTCCAAAACGATTTCTGATCCTACGGTACGTTTGGCGCAAACCATGCACCTATCTTGCGTCAAGAATAGCACCAGCTCCAAACGGACCAAAACGAGCTTCCGCTTGAGCCTCATCACCTTCGAGTACCATTGGGTGCGTCTAAAATGATTTCTGAGCCTATGATACACTCGGCACAAACCGTGCACCTATCTTGCACCGACACCAACACTGTCTCCAAATGAACCAAAAAGAGATTCCACATTACCCACATCACCTTGGAGTTCCATCACACCTATCTTGCACCGACACTAGCTGCCAACAGACCAAAACAAGACTCCACATGACCCACGTCACCTAGGAGTACCATCGGGTGCGTCCAAAATGATTTATGAGCCTATGGTATGTTTCGCGCAAACCGTGCCCCTATCTTGCACCGACACTAGCTCCCAATAGACCGAAACGAGATTCCACTTGACCCACGTCACCTAGGAGTACCATCGGGTGCGTCCAAAATGATTTTTGAGCCTATGGTATGTTCGGCGCAAACCGTGCAACTATCTTGCACCGACACTGGCTCCCAATAGATCAAAACGAGTTTCCACATGACCCACATCACCTAGGAGTACCATTGGGTGCGTCCAAAATGATTTCCGAGCCTATGGTATGTTCGGCGCAAACCGTGCACTTATCTTGCACCGACACTGGCTCCCAACAGACCGAAATGAGATTCCACTTGACCCACGTCACCTAGGAGTACCATCGGGTGCGTCCAAAACGATTTCTAAGCCTATGGTATGTTCGGCGCAAACCGTGCACCTATCTTGCACCGACACTGGCTCCCAACAGACCGAAACAAGATTCCACATGACCCACATCACCTAGGAGTACCATTGGGTGCGTCCAAAATGATTTAAGAGCCTATGGTATGTTCGGCGCCAACCGTGCACCTATCTTGCACCGACACTGGCTCCTAACAAACCGAAACAAGATTCCACTTGACCCACGTCACCTAGGAGTACCATCGGGTGTGTTCAAAATGATTTCCGAGCCTATGGTATGTTCAGCGTAATCCGTGCACCTATCTTGTACCGACACTGGCTCTCAACAGACTGAAATGAGATTCCACATGACCCACGTCACCTAGGAGTACCATCGAGTGCGTCCAAAATGATTTCCGATCCTACGGTATGTTTGGCGCAAACCATCACCTATCTTGTGTCAAGATTAGCACCACCTCCAAATGGACCAAAACGAGCTTCCGCTTGAGCCTCATCACCTTCGAGTACCATTGGGTGTGTCTAAAATAATTTCTGAGCCTATGGTACACTCGACACAAACCGTGCAACTATCTTGCACCGACACTGGCTCCCAACAGACCGAAACGAGATTCCACATGACCCACGTCACCTAGGAGTACCATCGGGTGTGTCCAAAATGATTTCCGAGCGTATGGTATGTTCGGCGCAAACCGTGCACCTATCTTGCACCGACACTGGCTCCCAATGGACCGAAACGAGACTCCACATGACCCACGTCACCTAGGAGTACCATCGGGTGTGTCCAAAATGATTTGCGAGCCTTGGTATGTTCGGCGCTAACCGTGCACCTATCTTGCACCGACACTGGCTCCCAACAGACTGAAACGAGATTCCACTTGACCCACATCACCTAGGAGTACCATCGGGTGCGTCCAAAATGATTTCCGAGTCTATGGTATGTTTGGCACAATCCGTGCACCTATCTTGCACCGACACTGGCTCCCAACAGACCGAAATGAGATTTCACATGACCCACGTCACCTAGGAGTACCATCTGGTGCGTCCAAAACGATTTCCGATCCTACGGTACGTTTGGCGCAAACCATGCACCTATCTTGCGTCAAGATTAGCACCAGCTCCAAATGGACCAAAACAAGCTTCCACTTGAGCCTCATCACCTTCGAGTACCATTGGGTGCGTCTAAAATGATTTCTGAGCCTATGGTACACTCGGCGCAAACCGTGCACCTATCTTGCACCGACACCAACACTATCTCCATATGAACCGAAAAGAGATTCCACATTACCCACATCACCTTGGAGTTCTATCACACCTATCTTGCACCGACACTAGCTGCCAACGGACCAAAACAAGACTCCACATGACCCACGTCTCCTAGGAGTACCATCGGGTGCGTCCAAAATGATTTCTGAGCCTATGGTATGTTCGGCGCAAACCGTGCAACTATCTTGCACCGACACTGGCTCCCAATAGATCAAAACGAGTTTCCACATGACCCACATCACCTAGGAGTACCATTGGGTGCGTCCAAAATGATTTCCGAGCCTATGGTATGTTCGGCGCAAACCGTGCACTTATCTTGCACCGACACTGGCTCCCAACAGACCGAAATGAGATTCCACTTGACCCACGTCACCTAGGAGTACCATCGGGTGCGTCCAAAACAATTTCCGATCCTACGGTATGTTTGGCGCAAACCATGCACCTATCTTGCGTCAAGATTAGCACCACCTCCAAACGGACCAAAACGAGCTTCCGCTTGAGCCTCATCACCTTCGAGTACCATTGGGTGCGTCTAAAATGATTTCTAAGCCTATGGTACACTCGGCGCAAACCGTGCACCCATCTTGCACCGACACCAACACTGTCTCCAAATGAACCGAAAAGAGATTCCACATTACCCACATCACCTTGGTGTTCCATCGCACCTATCTTGCACCGACACTAGCTGCCAACAGACTCAAACGAGATTCCACTTGACCCTCGTCACCTAGGAGTACCATCAGGTGCGTCCAAAATGATTTCTGAGCCTATGGTATGTTCGGCACAATCCGTGCACCTATCTTGCATCGACACTGGCTCCCAACAGACCGAAATGAGATTTCACATGACCCACGTCACCTAGGAGTACCATCTGGTGCGTCCAAAACGATTTCTGATCCTACGGTACGTTTGGCGCAAACCATGCACCTATCTTGCGTCAAGATTAGCACCAGCTCCAAACGGACCAAAACGAGCTTCCGCTTGAGCCTCATCACCTTCGAGTACCATTGGGTGCGTCTAAAATGATTTCTGAGCCTATGGTACACTCGGCGCAAACCGTGCACCTATCTTGCACCGACACCAACACTGTCTCCAAATGAACCAAAAAGAGATTCCACATTACCCACATCACCTTGGAGTTCCATCACACCTATCTTGCACCGACACTAGCTGCCAACAGACCAAAACAAGACTCCACATGACCCATGTCACCTAGGAGTTCCATCGGGTGCGTCCAAAATGATTTATGAGCCTATGGTATGTTTCGCGCAAACCGTGCCCCTATCTTGCACCGACACTGGCTCCTAATAGACCAAAACGAGATTCCACTTGACCCACGTCACCTAGGAGTACCATCGGGTGCGTCCAAAATGATTTCTGAGCCTATGGTATGTTCGGCGCAAACCGTGCAACTATCTTGCACCGACACTGGCTCCCAATAGATCAAAACAAGTTTCCACATGACCCACATCACCTAGGAGTACCATTGGGTGCATCCAAAATGATTTCCGAGCCTATGGTATGTTCGGCGCAAACCGTGCACTTATCTTGCACCGACACTGGCTCCCAACAGACCGAAATGAGATTCCACTTGACCCACGTCACCTAGGAGTACCATCGGGTGCGTCCAAAATGATTTCTGAGCCTATGGTATGTTCGGCGCAAACCGTGCACCTATCTTGCACCGACACTGGCTCCCAACAGACCGAAACAAGATTCCACATGACCCACATCACCTAGGAGTACCATTGGGTGCATCCAAAATGATTTAGGAGCCTATGGTATGTTCGGCGCCAACCGTGCACCTATCTTGCACCGACACTGGCTCCCAACAAACCAAAACGAGATTCCACTTGACCCACGTCACCTAGGAGTACCATCGGGTGCGTTCAAAAAGATTTCTGAGCCTATGGTATGTTCAGCGTAATCCATGCACCTATCTTGTACCGACACTGGCTCCCAACAGACTGAAATGAGATTCCACATGACCCACGTCACCTAGGAGTACCATCGGGTGCGTCCAAAACGATTTCCGATCCTACGGTATGTTTGGCGCAAACCATACACCTATCTTGTGTCAAGATTAGCACCACCTCCAAATGGACCAAAACGAGCTTCCGCTTGAGCCTCATCACCTTCGAGTACCATTGGGTGTGTCTAAAATGATTTCTGAGCCTATGGTACACTCGACACAAACCGTGCAACTATCTTGCACCGACACTGGCTCCCAACAGACCGAAACGAGATTCCACATGACCCACGTCACCTAGGAGTACCATTGGGTGCGTCCAAAATGATTTCCAAGCGTATGGTATGTTCGGCACAAACCGTGCACCTATCTTGCACCGACACTGGCTCCCAATGGACCGAAACGAGACTCCACATGACCCACGTCACCTAGGAGTACCATCAGGTGTGTCCAAAATGATTTGCGAGCCTTGGTATGTTCGGCGCCAACCGCGCACCTATCTTGCACCGACACTGGCTCCCAACAGACTGAAACGAGATTCCACTTGACCCACGTCACCTAGGAGTACCATCGGGTGCGTCCAAAATGATTTCTGAGCCTATGGTATGTTCGGCACAATCCGTGCACCTATCTTGCACCGACACTGGCTCCCAACAGACCGAAATGAGATTTCACATGACCCACGTCACCTAGGAGTACCATCTGGTGCGTCCAAAACGATTTCCGATCCTACGGTACGTTTGGCGCAAACCATGCACCTATCTTGCGTGAAGATTAGCACCAGCTCCAAACGGACCAAAACGAGCTTCCGCTTGAGCCTCATCACCTTCGAGTACCACTGGGTGCGTCTAAAATGATTTCTGAGCCTATGGTACACTCGGCGCAAACCGTGCACCTATCTTGCACCGACACCAACACTATCTCCATATGAACCGAAAAGAGATTCCACATTACCCACATCACCTTGGAGTTCTATTACGACTATCTTGCACCGACACTAGCTGCCAACGGACCAAAACAAGACTCCACATGACCCACGTCTCCTAGGAGTACCATCGGGTGCGTCCAAAATGATTTACGAGCCTATGGTATGTTCGGCGCAAACCGTGCACCTATCTTGCACCGACACTGGCTCCCAATAGACCGAAACGAGATTCCACATGACCCATGTCACCTAGGAGTACCATCGGGTGCGTCCAAAACAATTTCCGATCCTACGGTATGTTTGGCGCAAACCATGCACCTATCTTGCGTCAAGATTAGCACCACCTCCAAACGGACCAAAACGAGCTTCCGCTTGAGCCTCATCACCTTCGAGTACCATTGGGTGCGTCTAAAATGATTTCTGAGCCTATGGTACACTTGGCGCAAACCGTGCACCTATCTTGCACCGACACCAACACTGTCTCCAAATGAACCGAAAAGAGATTCCACATTACCCACATCACCTTGGAGTTCCATCGCACCTATCTTGCACCAACACTAGCTGCCAACAGACCAAAACAAGACTCCACATGACCCACGTCACCTAGGAGTACCATTGGGTGCGTCCAAAATGATTTATGAGCCTATGGTATGTTTCGTGCAAACCGTGCTCCTATCTTGCACCGACACTGGCTCCCAATAGACCGAAACGAGATTCCACTTGACCCACGTCACCTAGGAGTACCATCGGGTGCGTCCAAAATGATTTCTGAGCCTATGGTATCTTCGACGCAAACCGTGCACCTATCTTGCACCGACATAGGCTCCCAATAGATCGAAATGAGATTCCACATGACCCACATCACCTAGGAGTACCATTGGGTGCGTCCAAAATGATTTCCGAGCCTATGGTATGTTTGGCGCAAACCGTGCACCTATCTTGCACCGACACTGGCTCCCAACAGACCGAAATGTGATTCCACTTGACCCACGTCACCTAGGAGTACCATCGGGTGCGTCCAAAACAATTTCTGAGCTTATGGTATGTTCAGCGCAAACCGTGCACCTATCTTGCACCGACACTGGCTCCCAACAGATCGAAACAAGATTCCACATGACCCACATCACCTAGGAGTACCATTGGGTGCGTCCAAAACGATTTAGGAGCCTATGGTATGTTCGGCGCCAACCGTGCACCTATCTTGCACCGACACTGGCTCCCAACAAACCAAAACAAGATTCCACTTGACCCACATCACCTAGGAGTACCATCGGATGCGTTCAAAATGATTTTGGAGCCTATGGTATGTTCAGCGTAATCCGTGCACCTATCTTGTACCGACACTGGCTCCCAACAGACTGAAATGAGATTCCACATGACCCACGTCACCTAGGAGTACCATCGGGTGCATCCAAAATGATTTCCGATCCTACGGTATGTTTGGCGCAAACCATGCACCTATCTTGTGTCAAGATTAGCACCACCTCCAAACGGACCAAAACAAGCTTCCGCTTGAGCCTCATCACCTTCAAGTACCATTGGGTGTGTCTAAAATGATTTCTGAGCCTATGTTACACTCGACACAAACCATGCACCTATCTTGCACCAACACAGGCTCCCAACAGACCGAAACGAGATTCCACATGACCCACGTCACCTAGGAGTACCATCGGGTGCGTCCAAAATGATTTCCGAGTGTATGGTGTGTTTGGCGCAAACCGTGCACCTATCTTGTACCGACACTGGCTCCCAATGGACCAAAACAAGACTCCACATGACCCACGTCACCTAGGAGTACCATCGGGTGCGTCCAAAATGATTTATGAGCCTATGGTATGTTTCGCGCAAACCGTGCCCCTATCTTGCACCGACACTGGCTCCCAATAGACTGAAACGAGATTCCACTTGACCCACGTCACCTAGGAGTACCATCGGGTGCGTCCAAAATGATTTCTGAGCCTATGGTATGTTCGGCGCAAACCATGCAACTATCTTGCACCGACACTGGCTCCCAATAGATCGAAACGAGATTCCACATGACCCACATCACCTAGGAGTACCATTGGGTGCGTCCAAAATGATTTCCGAGCCTATGGTATGTTCGGCGCAAACCGTGCACCTATCTTGCACCGACACTGGCTCCCAACAGACCGAAATGAGATTCCACTTGACCCACGTCACCTAGGAGTACCATCGGGTGCGTCCAAAACGATTTCTGAGCCTATGGTATGTTCGGCGCAAACCATGCACCTATCTTGCACCGACACTGGCTCCCAACAGGCCGAAACAAGATTCCACATGACCCACATCACCTAGGAGTACCATTGGGTGCATCCAAAACGATTTAGGAGCCTATGGTATGTTTGGCGCCAACCGTGCACCTATCTTGCACCGACACTGGCTCCTAACAAACCGAAACAAGATTCCACTTGACCCACGTCACCTAGGAGTACCATCGGGTGTGTTCAAAATGATTTCCGAGCCTATGGTATGTTCAGCGTAATCCGTGCACCTATCTTGTACCGACACTGGCTCTCAACAGACTGAAATGAGATTCCACATGACCCACGTCACCTAGGAGTACCATCGAGTGCGTCCAAAATGATTTTCGATCCTACGGTATGTTTGGCGCAAACCATCACCTATCTTGTGTCAAGATTAGCACCACCTCCAAATGGACCAAAACGAGCTTCCGCTTGAGCCTCATCACCTTCGAGTACCATTGGGAGTGTCTAAAATGATTTCTGAGCCTATGGTACACTCGACACAAACCGTGCAACTATCTTGCACCGACACTGGCTCCCAACAGACCGAAACGAGATTCCACATGACCCACGTCACCTAGGAGTACCATCGGGTGCGTCCAAAATGATTTCCGAGTGTATGGTATGTTCGGCACAAACCGTGCACCTATCTTGCACCGACACTGGCTCCCAATGGACCAAAACAAGACTCCACATGACCCACGTCACCTAGGAGTACCATCGGGTGCGTCCAAAATGATTTATGAGCCTATGGTATGTTTCGCGCAAACCGTGCCCCTATCTTGCACTGACACTGGCTCCCAATAAACCGAAACGAGATTCCACTTGACCCACGTCACCTAGGAGTACCATCGGGTGCGTCCAAAATGATTTCTGAGCCTATGGTATGTTCGGCGCAAACCGTGCAACTATCTTGCACCGACACTGGCTCCCAATAGATCGAAACGAGATTCCACATGACCCACATCACCTAGGAGTACCATTGGGTGCGTCCAAAATGATTTCCGAGCCTATGGTATTTTCGACGCAAATCGTGTACCTATCTTGCACCGACACTGGCTCCCAACAGACCGAAATGAGATTCCACTTGACCCACGTCACCTAGGAGTACCATCGGGTGCGTCCAAAATGATTTCTGAGCCTATGGTATGTTCGGCGCAAACCGTGCACCTATCTTGCACCGACACTGGCTCCCAACAGACCGAAACAAGATTCCATATGACCCACATCACCTAGGAGTACCATTGGGTGCATCCAAAATGATTTAGGAGCCTATGGTATGTTCGGCGCCAACCGTGCACCTATCTTGCACCGACACTGGCTCCCAACAAACTGAAACAAGATTCCAGTTGACCCACGTCACCTAGGAGTACCATCGGGTGCGTTCAAAATGATTTCCGAGCCTATGGTATGTTCAGCGTAATCCGTGCACCTATCTTGTACCGACACTGGCTCTCAATAGACTGAAATGAGATTCCACATGACCCACATCACCTAGGAGTACCATCGAGTGCGTCCAAAATGATTTCCGATCCTACGGTATGTTTGGCGCAAACCATACACCTATCTTGTGTCAAGATTAGCACCACCTCCAAACGGACCAAAACGAGCTTCCGCTTGAGCCTCATCACCTTCGAGTACCATTGGGTGTGTCTAAAAGGATTTCTGAGCCTATGGTACACTCGATACAAACCGTGCAACTATCTTGCACCGACACTGGCTCCCAACAGACCGAAACAAGATTCCACATGACCCACGTCACCTAGGAGTACCATCGGGTGCGTCCAAAATGATTTCCGAGCGTATGGTATGTTCGGCGCAAACCGTGCACCTATCTTGCACCGACACTGGCTCCCAATGGACCGAAACGAGACTCCACAAGACCCACGTCACCTAGGAGTACCATCGGGTGTGTCCAAAACGATTTGCGAGCCTTGGTATGTTCGGCGCCAACCGTGCACCTATCTTGCACCGACACTGGCTCCCAACAGACTGAAACGAGATTCCACTTGACCCACGTCACCTAGGAGTACCATCGGGTGCGTCCAAAATGATTTCCGAGCCTATGGTATGTTTGGCACAATCCGTGCACCTATCTTGCACCAACACTGGCTCCCAACAGACCGAAATGAGATTTCACATGACCCACGTCACCTAGGAGTACCATCTGGTGCGTCCAAAACGATTTCCGATCCTACGGTACGTTTGGCGCAAACCATGCACCTATCTTGCGTCAAGATTAGCACCAGCTCCAAATGGACCAAAACGAGCTTCCACTTGAGCCTCATCACCTTCGAGTACCATTGGGTGCGTCTAAAATGATTTCTGAGCCTATGGTACACTCGGCGCAAACCGTGCACCTATCTTGCACCGACACCAACACTATCTCCATATGAACCGAAAAGAGATTCCACATTACCCACATCACCTTGGAGTTCTATCACACCTATCTTGCACCGACACTAGCTGCCAACGGACCAAAACAAGACTCCACATGACCCACGTCTCCTAGGAGTACCATCGGGTGCGTCCAAAATGATTTACGAGCCTATGGTATGTTCGGCGCAAACCGTGCACCTATCGTGCACAGACACTGGCTCCCAATAGACCGAAACGAGATTCCACATGACCCACATCACCTAGGAGTACCATCGGGTGCGTCCAAAACAATTTCCGATCCTACGGTATGTTTGGCGCAAACCATGCACCTATCTTGCGTCAAGATTAGCACCACCTCCAAACGGACCAAAACGAGCTTCCGCTTGAGCCTCATCACCTTCGAGTACCATTGGGTGCGTCTAAAATGATTTCTGAGCCTATGGTACACTCGGCGCAAACCGTGCACCTATCTTGCACCGACTCCAACACTGTCTCCAAATGAACCGAAAAGAGATTCCACATTACCCACATCACCTTGGTGTTCCATCGCACCTATCTTGCACCGACACTAGCTGCCAACAGACCAAAACAAGACTCCACATGACCCACGTCACCTAGGAGTACCATCGGGTGCGTCCAAAATGATTTATGAGCCTATGGTATGTTTCGCGCAAACCGTGCCCCTATCTTGCACCGACACTGGCTCCCAATAGACCAAAACGAGATTCCACTTGACCCACGTCACCTAGGAGTACCATCGGGTGCGTCCAAAATGATTTCTGAGCCTATGGTATGTTCGGCGCAAACCGTGCACCTATCTTGCACCGACACAGGCTCCCAATAGATCAAAACGAGATTCCACATGACCCACATCACCTAGGAGTACCATTGGGTGCGTCCAAAATGATTTCCGAGCCTTTGGTATGTTCGGCGCAAACCGTGCACCTATCTTGCACCGACACTGGCTCCCAACAGACCGAAATGAGATTCCACTTGACCCACGTCACCTAGGAGTACCATCGGGTGCGTCCAAAACAATTTCTGAGCCTATGGTATGTTCGGCGCAAACCGTGCACCTATCTTGCACCGACACTGGCTCCCAACAGATCGAAACAAGATTCCACATGACCCACATCACCTAGGAGTACCATTGGGTGCGTCCAAAACGATTTAGGAGCCTATGGTATGTTCGGCACCAACCGTGCACCTATCTTGCACCGACACTGGCTCCCAACAAACCAAAACGAGATTCCACTTGACCCACATCACCTAGGAGTACCATCGGATGCGTTCAAAATGATTTCGGAGCCTATGGTATGTTCAGCGTAATCCGTGCACCTATCTTGTACCGACACTGGCTCCCAACAGACTGAAATGAGATTCCACATGACCCACGTCACCTAGGAGTACCATCGGGTGCATCCAAAATGATTTCCGATCCTACAGTATGTTTGGCGCAAACCATGCACCTATCTTGTGTCAAGATTAGCACCACCTCCAAACGGACCAAAACAAGCTTCCGCTTGAGCCTCATCACCTTCGAGTAACATTGGGTGTGTCTAAAATGATTTCTGAGCCTATGGTACACTCGACACAAACCGTGCACCTATCTTGCACCGACACTGGCTCCCAACAGACCGAAACGAGATTCCACATGACCCACGTCACCTAGGAGTACCATCGGGTGCGTCCAAAATGATTTCCGAGTGTATGGTATGTTCGGCACAAACCGTGCACCTATCTTGCACCGACACTGGCTCCCAATGGACCAAAACAAGACTCCACATGACCCACGTCACCTAGGAGTACCATCGGGTGCGTCCAAAATGATTTATGAGCCTATGGTATGTTTCGCGCAAACCGTGCCCCTATCTTGCACCGACACTGGCTCCCAATAAACCGAAACGAGATTCCACTTGACCCACGTCACCTAGGAGTACCATCGGGTGCGTCCAAAATGATTTCTAAGCCTATGGTATGTTCGGCGCAAACCGTGCAACTATCTTGCACCGACACTGGCTCCCAATAGATCGAAACGAGATTCCACATGACCCACATCACCTAGGAGTACTATTGGGTGCGTCCAAAATGATTTCCGAGCCTATGGTATGTTCGACGCAAATCATGTACCTATCTTGCACCAACACTGGCTCCCAACAGACCGAAATGAGATTCCACTTGACCCACGTCACCTAGGAGTACCATCGGGTGCGTCCAAAATGATTTCTGAGCCTATGGTATGTTCGGCGCAAACCGTGCACCTATCTTGCACCGACACTGGCTCCCAACAGACCGAAACAAGATTCCATATGACCCACATCACCTAGGAGTACCATTGGGTGCATCCAAAATGATTTAGGAGCCTATGGTATGTTCGGCGCCAACCGTGCACCTATCTTGCACCGACACTGGCTCCCAACAAACTGAAACAAGATTCCACTTGACCCACGTCACCTAGGAGTACCATCGGGTGTGTTCAAAATGATTTCCGAGCCTATGGTATGTTCAGCGTAACCCGTGCACCTATCTTGTACCGACACTGGCTCTCAACAGACTGAAATGAGATTCCACATGACCCACATCACCTAGGAGTACCATCGAGTGCGTCCAAAACGATTTCCGATCCTACGGTATGTTTGGCGCAAACCATACACCTATCTTGTGTCAAGATTAGCACCACCTCCAAACGGACCAAAACGAGCTTCCGCTTGAGCCTCATCACCTTCGAGTACCATTGGGTGTGTCTAAAAGGATTTCTGAGCCTATGGTACACTCGATACAAACCGTGCAACTATCTTGCACCGACACTGGCTCCCAACAGACCGAAACAAGATTCCACATGACCCACGTCACCTAGGAGTACCATCGGGTGCGTCCAAAATGATTTCCGAGCGTATGGTATGTTGGGCGCAAACCGTGCACCTATCTTGCACCGACACTGGCTCCCAATGGACCGAAACGAGACTCCACATGACCCACGTCACCTAGGAGTACCATCGGGTGTGTCCAAAACGATTTGCGAGCCTTGGTATGTTCGGCGCCAACCGTGCACCTATCTTACACCGACACTAGCTCCCAACAGACTGAAACAAGATTCCACTTGACCCACGTCACCTAGGAGTACCATCGAGTGCGTCCAAACTGATTTCCGAGCCTATGGTATGTTCGGCACAATCCGTGCACCTATCTTGCATCGACACTGGCTCCCAACAGACCGAAATGAGATTTCACATGACCCACTTCACCTAGGAGTACCATCTGGTGCATCCAAAATGATTTCTGATCCTACGGTACGTTTGGCGCAAACCATGCACCTATCTTGCGTCAAGATTAGCACCAGCTCCAAACGGACCAAAACGAGCTTCCGCTTGAGCCTCATCACCTTCGAGTACCATTGGGTGCGTCTAAAATGATTTCTGAGCCTATGGTACACTCGGCGCAAACCGTGCACCTATCTTGCACCGACACTAGCTGCCAACAGACCAAAACAAGACTCCACATGACCCACGTCACCTAGGAGTACCATCGGGTGCGTCCAAAATGATTTATGAGCCTATGGTATGTTTCGCGCAAACCGTGCCCCTATCTTGCACCGACACTGGCTCCCAATAGACCGAAACGAGATTCCACTTGACCCACGTCACCTAGGAGTACCATCGGGTGCGTCCAAAATGATTTCTGAGCCTATGGTATGTTCGCGCAAACCGTGCACCTATCTTGCACCGACACTGGCTCCCAATAGATCGAAACGAGATTCCACATGACCCACATCACCTAGGAGTACCATTGGGTGCGTCCAAAATGATTTCTGAGCCTATGGTATGTTCGGCGCAAACCGTGCACCTATCTTGCACCGACACTGGCTCCCAACAGACTGAAATGAGATTTCACTTGACCCACGCCACCTAGGAGTACCATCGGGTGCATCCAAAACGATTTCTGAGCCTATGGTATGTTCGGTGCAAACCGTGCACCTATCTTGCACCGACACTGGCTCCCAATAGACCGAAATGAGATTCCACATGACCCACATCACCTAGGAGTACCATTGGGTGCATCCAAAACGATTTAGGAGCCTATGGTATGTTCGGCGCCAACCGTGCACCTATCTTGCACCAACACTGGCTCCCAACAAACTGAAACAAGATTCCACTTGACCCACGTCACCTAGGAGTACCATCGGGTGCGTTCAAAATGATTTCCGAGCCTATGGTATGTTCAGCGTAATCCGTGCACCTATCTTGTACTGACACTGGCTCTCAACAGACTGAAATGAGATTCCACATGACCCACGTCACCTAGGAGTACCATCGAGTGCGTCCAAAATGATTTCCGATCCTACGGTATGTTTGGCGCAAACCATACACCTATCTTGTGTCAAGATTAGCACCACCTCCAAACGGACCAAAACGAGCTTCTGCTTGAGCCTCATCACCTTCGAGTACCATTGGGTGTGTCTAAAATGATTTCTGAGCCTATGGTACACTCGATATAAACTGTGCAACTATCTTGCACCGACACTGGCTCCCAACAGACCGCAACGAGATTCCACATGACCCACGTCACCTAGGAGTACCATCGGGTGCGTCCAAAATGATTTCCAAGCGTATGGTATGTTGGGCGCAAACCGTGCACCTATCTTGCACCGACACTGGCTCCCAATGGACCAAAACAAGACTCCACATGACCCACGTCACCTAGGAGTACCATCGGGTGCGTCCAAAATGATTTATGAGCCTATGGTATGTTTTGCGCAAACCATGCCCCTATCTTGCACCGACACTGGCTCCCAACAGACCGATACAAGATTCTACATGACCCACGTCACCTAGCAGTACCATCGGGTGTGTCCAAAACGATTTGCGAGCCTTGGTATGTTTGGCGCCAACCGTGCACCTATCTTGCACCGACACTGGCTCCCAATGGACCGAAACGAGACTCCACATGACCCACGTCACCTAGGAGTACCATCGGGTGTGTCCAAAATGATTTGCGAGCCTTGGTATGTTCGGCGCCAACCGTGCACCTATCTTGCACTGACACTGGCTCCCAACACACTGAAACGAGATTCCACTTGACCCACGTCACCTAGGAGTACCATCCGGTGCGTCCAAAATGATTTCCGAGCCTATGGTATGTTCGGCACAATCCATGCACCTATCTTGCACCGACACTGGCTCCCAACAGACCGAAATGAGATTTCACATGACCCACGTCACCTAGGAGTACCATCTAGTGCGTCCAAAATGATTTCCGATCCTACGGTACGTTTGGTGCAAACCATGCACCTATCTTGCGTCAAGATTAGCACCAGCTCCAAACGGACCAAAACAAGCTTCCGCTTGAGCCTCATCACCTTCGAGTACCATTGGGTGCGTCTAAAATGATTTCTGAGCCTATGGTACACTCGGCGCAAACCGTGCACCTATCTTGCACCGACACCAACACTGTCTCCAAATGAACCGAAAAGAGATTCCACATTACCCACATCACCTTGGAGTTCCATCGCACCTATCTTGCACCGACACTAGCTGCCAACAGACCAAAACAAGACTCCACATTACCCACGTCACCTAGGAGTACCATCGGGTGCATCCAAAATGATTTATGAGCCTATGGTATGTTTCGCGCAAACCGTGCCCCTATCTTGCACCGACACTGGCTCCCAATAGACCGAAATGAGATTCCACTTGACCCACGTCACGTAGGAGTACCATCGGGTGTGTCCAAAATGATTTCTGAGCCTATGGTATGTTCAGCGCAAACCGTGCACCTATCTTGCACCGACACTGGCTCCCAATAGATCGAAACGAGATTCCACATGACCCACATCACCTAGGAGTACCATTGGGTGCGTCCAAAATGATTTCCGAGCCTATGGTATGTTTGGCGCAAACCGTGCACCTATCTTGCACCGACACTGGCTCCCAACAGACCAAAATGAGATTCCACTTGACCCACGTCACCTAGGAGTACCATCGGGTGCGTCCAAAATGATTTCTGAGCCTATGGTATGTTCGGCGAAAACCGTGCACCTATCTTGCACCGACACTGGCTCCCAATAGACCGAAACAAGATTCCACATGACCCACATCACCTAGGAGTACCATTGGGTGCGTCCAAAATGATTTAGGAGCCTATGGTATGTTCGGCGCCAACCGTGCACCTATCTTGCACCGACACTGGCTCCCAACAAACCAAAACGAGATTCCACTTGACCCACATCACCTAGGAGTACCATCGGGTGCGTTCAAAATGATTTCGGAGCCTATGGTATGTTCAGCGTAATCCGTGCACCTATCTTGTACCGACACTGGCTCCCAACAGACTGAAATGAGATTCCACATGACCCACATCACCTAGGAGTACCATCGAGTGCGTCCAAAACGATTTCCGATCCTACGGTATGTTTGGCGCAAACCATACACCTATCTTGTGTCAAGATTAGCACCACCTCCAAACGGACCAAAACAAGCTTCCGCTTGAGCCTCATCACCTTCGAGTACCATTGGGTGTGTCTAAAATGATTTCTGAGCCTATGGTACACTCGACACAAACCGTGCACCTATCTTGCACCGACACTGGCTCCCAACAGACCGAAACGAGATTCCACATGACCCACGTCACCTAGGAGTACCATCGTGTGCGTCCAAAATGATTTCCGAGTGTATGGTATGTTCGGCGCAAACCGTGCACCTACCTTGCACCGACACTGGCTCCCAATGGACCGAAACGAGACTCCACATGACCCACGTCACCTAGGAGTACCATCGGGTGTGTCCAAAACGATTTGTGAGCCTTGGTATGTTCGGCGCCAACCGTGCACCTATCTTGCACCGACACTAGCTCCCAACAGACCGAAACGAGATTCCACTTGACCCATGTCACCTAGGAGTACCATCGGGTGCGTCCAAAATGATTTCCGAGCCTATGGTATGTTCGGCACAATCCGTGCACCTATCTTGCACCGACACTGGCTCCCAACAGACCAAAATGAGATTCCACATGACACACGTCACCTAGGAGTACCATCTAGTGCGTCCAAAACGATTTCCGATCCTACGGTACATTTGGCGCAAACCATGCACCTATCTTGCGTCGAGATTAGCACCAGCTCCAAACGGACCAAAACGAGCTTCCGCTTGAGCCTCATCACCTTCGAGTACCATTGGGTGCGTCTAAAATGATTTCTGAGCCTATGGTATACTAGGCGCAAACCGTGCACCTATCTTGCACCGACACCAACACTGTCTCCATATGAACCGAAAAGAGATTCCACATTACCCACATCACCTTGGAGTTCTATCACTCCTATCTTGCACCGACACTAGCTGCCAACGGACCAAAACAAGACTCCACATGACCCACGTCACCTAGGAGTACCATCGGGTGTGTCCAAAATGATTTACGAGCCTATGGTGTGTTCGGCGCAAACCGTGCACCTATCTTGCACCGACACTGGCTCCCAACACACCGAAACAAGATTCCACTTGACCCACGTCACCTAGGAGTACAATCGGGTGCGTCCAAAACAATTTCTAAGCCTATGGTATGTTCGGCGCAAACCGTGCACCTATCTTGCACCGACACTGGCTCCCAACAGACCAAAACAAGATTCCACATGACCCACATCACCTAGGAGTACCATCGGGTGCGTCCAAAACGATTTACGAGCCTATGGTATGTTCGGCGCCAACCGTGCACCTATCTTGCACCGACACTGGCTCCCAACAAACTGAAACGAGATTCCACTTGACCCACGTCACCTAGGAGTACCATCGGGTGCGTTCAAAATGATTTCCGAGCCTATGGTATGTTTGGCGTAATCCGTGCACCTATCTTGCACCGACACTGGCTCCCAACAGACTAAAATGAGATTCCACATGACCCACGTTACCTAGGAGTACCATCGGGTGCGTCCAAAATGATTTCCGATCCTACGGTATGTTTGGCGCAAACCATGCACCTATCTTGCGTCAAGATTAGCACCACCTCCAAACGGACCAAAACGAGCTTCCGCTTGAGCCTCATCACCTTCGAGTACCATTGGGTGCATCTAAAATGATTTCTAAGCCTATTGTACACTCAGCGCAAACCATGCACCTATCTTGCACCGACACCAACACTGTCTCCAAATGAATCGAAAAGAGATTCCACATTACCCACATCACCTTGGAGTTCTATCGCACCTATCTTGCACCGACACTAGCTGCCAACGGACCAAAACAAGACTCCACATGACCCACGTCACCTAGGAGTACCATCGGGTGCGTCCAAAATGATTTACGAGCCTATGGTATGTTCGGCGCAAACCGTGCACCTATCTTGCACCGACACTGGCTCCCAACAGACCGAAAGGAGATTCCACTTGACCCACGTCACCTAGGAGTACCATCGGGTGCATCCAAAATGATTTCTAAGCCTATGGTATGTTCAGCGCAAACCGTGCACCTATCTTGCACCGACACTGGCTCCCAACAGACCGAAACAAGATTCCACATGACCCACATCACCTAGGAGTACCATCGGGTGCATCCAAAATGATTTACGAGCCTATGGTATATTCGGCGCCAATCGTACACCTATCTTGCACTAACACTGGCTCCCAACAAACCGAAACGAGATTCCACTTGACCCACGTTACCTAGCAGTACCATCGGGTGCGTTCAAAATGATTTCCGAGCCTATGGTATGTTCGGCGTAATCCGTGGACCTATCTTGCACCGACACTGGCTCCCAACAGTCTGAAATGAGATTCCACATGACCCACGTCACCTAGGAGTACCACCGGGAGCGTCCAAAATGATTTCCAATCCTACGGTATGTTTGGCGCAAACCATGCACCTATCTTGCGTCAAGGTTAGCACCACATCCAAATGGACCAAAACGAGCTTTCGCTTGAGCCTCATCACCTTCGAGTACCATTGGGTGCGTCTAAAATGATTTCTGAGCCTATGGTACACTCGGCACAAACCGTGCACCTATCTTGCACCGACACTGGCTCCCAATAGACCGAAACGAGATTCCACATGACCCACGTCACCTAGGAGTACCATCGGGTGTGTCCAAAACAATTTCCGATCCTACGGTATGTTTGGCGCAAACCATGCACCTATCTTGCGTCAAGATTAGCACCACCTCCAAACGGACCAAAACAAGCTTCCACTTGAGCCTCATCACCTTCGAGTACCATTGGGTGCGTCTAAAATGATTTCTGAGCCTATGGTACACTCGGCGCAAACCGTGCACCTATCTTGCACCGACACCAACACTGTCTCCAAATGAACCAAAAAGAGATTCCACATTACCCACATCACCTTGGAGTTCCATCGCACCTATCTTGCACCGACACTAGCTGCCAACAGACCAAAACAAGACTCCACATGACCCACGTCACCTAGGAGTACCATTGGGTGCGTCCAAAATGATTTATGAGCCTATGGTATGTTTCGCGCAAACCGTGCCCCTATCTTGCACCGACACTGGCTCCCAATAGACCGAAACGAGATTCCACTTGACCCACGTCACCTAGGAGTACCATCGGGTGCATCCAAAATGATTTCTGAGCCTATGGTATGTTCGGCGCAAACCATGCACCTATCTTGCACCGACACTGGCTCCCAATAGATCGAAACGAGATTCCACATGACCCACATCACCTAGGAGTACCATTGGGTGCGTCCAAAATAATTTCCGAGCCTATGGTATGTTCGACGCAAACCGTGCACCTATCTTTCACCGACACTGGCTCCCAACAGACCGAAATGAGATTCCACTTGACCCACGTCACCTAGGAGTACCATCGGGTGCGTCCAAAATGATTTCTGAGCCTATGGTATGTTCGGCGCAAACCAAGCACCTATCTTGCACCGACACTGGCTCCCAACAGACCGAAACAAGATTCCACATGATCCACATCACCTAGGAGTACCATCGGGTGCGTCCAAAACGATTTACGAGCCTATGGTATGTTCGGCGCCAACCGTGCACCTATCTTGCACCGACACTGGCTCCCAACAAACTGAAACGAGATTCCACTTGACCCACGTCACCTAGGAGTACCATCGGGTGCGTTCAAAATGATTTCCGAGCCTATGGTATGTTTGGCGTAATCCGTGCACCTATCTTGCACCGACACTAGCTCCCAACAGACTGAAATGAGATTCCACATGACCCACGTCACCTAGGAGTACCATCGGGTGCGTCCAAAATGATTTCCGATCCTACGGTATGTTTGGCGCAAACCATGCACCTATCTTGCGTCAAGATTAGCACCACCTCCAAATGGACCAAAACGAGCTTCCGCTTGAGCCTCATCACCTTCGAGTACCATTGGGTGCATCTAAAATGATTTCTGAGCCTATTGTACACTCAGCGCAAACCATGCACCTATCTTGCACCGACACCAACACTGTCTCCAAATGAATCGAAAAGAGATTCCACATTACCCACATCACCTTGGAGTTCTATCGCACCTATCTTGCACCGACACTAGCTGCCAACGGACCAAAACAAGACTCCACATGACCCACGTCACCTAGGAGTACCATCGGGTGCGTCCAAAATGATTTACGAGCCTATGGTATGTTCGGCGCAAACCGTGCACCTATCTTGCACCGACACTGGCTCCCAACAGACCGAAAGGAGATTCCACTTGACCCACGTCACCTAGGAGTACCATCGGGTGCATCCAAAATGATTTCTAAGCCTATGGTATGTTCAGCGCAAACCGTGCACCTATCTTGCACCGACACTGGCTCCCAACAGACCGAAACAAGATTCCACATGACCCACATCACCTAGGAGTACCATCGGGTGCATCCAAAACGATTTACGAGCCTATGGTATATTCGGCGCCAATCGTACACCTATCTTGCACTAACACTGGCTCCCAACAAACCGAAACGAGATTCCACTTGACCCACGTTACCTAGCAGTACCATCGGGTGCGTTCAAAATGATTTCCGAGCCTATGGTATGTTCGGCGTAATCCGTGGACCTATCTTGCACCGACACTGGCTCCCAACAGTCTGAAATGAGATTCCACATGACCCACGTCACCTAGGAGTACCACCGGGAGCGTCCAAAATGATTTCCAATCCTACGGTATGTTTGGCGCAAACCATGCACCTATCTTGCGTCAAGGTTAGCACCACATCCAAATGGACCAAAACGAGCTTTCGCTTGAGCCTCATCACCTTCGAGTACCATTGGGTGCGTCTAAAATGATTTCTGAGCCTATGGTACACTCGGCACAAACCGTGCACCTATCTTGCACCGACACTGGCTCCCAATAGACCGAAACGAGATTCCACATGACCCACGTCACCTAGGAGTACCATCGGGTGCGTCCAAAACAATTTCCGATCCTACGGTATGTTTGGCGCAAACCATGCACCTATCTTGCGTCAAGATTAGCACCACCTCCAAACAGACCAAAACAAGCTTCCACTTGAGCCTCATCACCTTCGAGTACCATTGGGTGCGTCTAAAATGATTTCTGAGCCTATGGTACACTCGGCGCAAACCGTGCACCTATCTTGCACCGACACCAACACTGTCTCCAAATGAACCAAAAAGAGATTCCACATTACCCACATCACCTTGGAGTTCCATCGCACCTATCTTGCACCGACACTAGCTGCCAACAGACCAAAACAAGACTCCACATGACCCACGTCACCTAGGAGTACCATTGGGTGCGTCCAAAATGATTTATGAGCCTATGGTATGTTTCGCGCAAACCGTGCCCCTATCTTGCACCGACACTGGCTCCCAATAGACCGAAACGAGATTCCACTTGACCCACGTCACCTAGGAGTACCATCGGGTGCGTCCAAAATGATTTCTGAGCCTATGGTATGTTCGGCGCAAACCATGCACCTATCTTGCACCGACACTGGCTCCCAATAGATCGAAACGAGATTCCACATGACCCACATCACCTAGGAGTACCATTGGGTGCGTCCAAAATAATTTCCGAGCCTATGGTATGTTCGACGCAAACCGTGCACCTATCTTTCACCGACACTGGCTCCCAACAGACCGAAATGAGATTCCACTTGACCCACGTCACCTAGGAGTACCATCGGGTGCGTCCAAAATGATTTCTGAGCCTATGGTATGTTCGGCGCAAACCATGCTCCTATCTTGCACCGACACTGGCTCCCAACAGACCGAAACAAGATTCCACATGATCCACATCACCTAGGAGTACCATCGGGTGCGTCCAAAACGATTTACGAGCCTATGGTATGTTCGGCGCCAACCGTGCACCTATCTTGCACCGACACTGGCTCCCAACAAACTGAAACGAGATTCCACTTGACCCACGTCACCTAGGAGTACCATCGGGTGCGTTCAAAATGATTTCCGAGCCATGGTATGTTTGGCGTAATCCGTGCACCTATCTTGCACCGACACTGGCTCCCAACAGACTGAAATGAGATTCCACATGACCCACGTCACCTAGGAGTACCATCGGGTGCGTCCAAAATGATTTCCGATCCTACGGTATGTTTGGCGCAAACCATGCACCTATCTTGCGTCAAGATTAGCACCACCTCCAAACGGACCAAAACGAGCTTCCGCTTGAGCCTCATCACCTTCGAGTACCATTGGGTGCATCTAAAATGATTTCTGAGCCTATTGTACACTCAGCGCAAACCATGCACCTATCTTGCACCGACACCAACACTGTCTCCAAATGAATCGAAAAGAGATTCCACATTACCCACATCACCTTGGAGTTCTATCGCACCTATCTTGCACCGACACTAGCTGCCAACGGACCAAAACAAGACTCCACATGACCCATGTCACCTAGGAGTACCATCGGGTGCGTCCAAAATGATTTACGAGCCTATGGTATGTTCGGCGCAAACCGTGCACCTATCTTGCACCGACACTGGCTCCCAACAGACCGAAAGGAGATTCCACTTGACCCACGTCACCTAGGAGTACCATCGGGTGCATCCAAAATGATTTCTAAGCCTATGGTATGTTCAGCGCAAACCGTGCACCTATCTTGCACCGACACTGGCTCCCAACAGACCGAAACAAGATTCCACATGACCCACATCACCTAGGAGTACCATCGGGTGCATCCAAAACGATTTACGAGCCTATGGTATATTCGGCGCCAATCGTACACCTATCTTGCACTAACACTGGCTCCCAACAAACCGAAACGAGATTCCACTTGACCCACGTTACCTAGCAGTACCATCGGGTGCGTTCAAAATGATTTCCGAGCCTATGGTATGTTCGGCGTAATCCGTGGACCTATCTTGCACCGACACTGGCTCCCAACAGTCTGAAATGAGATTCCACATGACCCACGTCACCTAGGAGTACCACCGGGAGCGTCCAAAATGATTTCCAATCCTACGGTATGTTTGGCGCAAACCATGCACCTATCTTGCGTCAAGGTTAGCACCACATCCAAATGGACCAAAACGAGCTTTCGCTTGAGCCTCATCACCTTCGAGTACCATTGGGTGCGTCTAAAATGATTTCTGAGCCTATGGTACACTCGGCACAAACCGTGCACCTATCTTGCACTGACACTGGCTCCCAATAGACCGAAACGAGATTCCACATGACCCACGTCACCTAGGAGTACCATCGGGTGCGTCCAAAACAATTTCCGATCCTACGGTATGTTTGGCGCAAACCATGCACCTATCTTGCGTCAAGATTAGCACCACCTCCAAACGGACCAAAACAAGCTTCCACTTGAGCCTCATCACCTTCGAGTACCATTGGGTGCGTCTAAAATGATTTCTGAGCCTATGGTACACTCGGCGCAAACCGTGCACCTATCTTGCACCGACACCAACACTGTCTCCAAATGAACCAAAAAGAGATTCCACATTACCCACATCACCTTGGAGTTCCATCGCACCTATCTTGCACCGACACTAGCTGCCAACAGACCAAAACAAGACTCCACATGACCCACGTCACCTAGGAGTACCATTGGGTGCGTCCAAAATGATTTATGAGCCTATGGTATGTTTCGCGCAAACCGTGCCCCTATCTTGCACCGACACTGGCTCCCAATAGACCGAAACGAGATTCCACTTGACCCACGTCACCTAGGAGTACCATCGGGTGCGTCCAAAATGATTTCTGAGCCTATGGTATGTTCGGCGCAAACCATGCACCTATCTTGCACCGACACTGGCTCCCAATAGATCGAAACGAGATTCCACATGACCCACATCACCTAGGAGTACCATTGGGTGCGTCCAAAATAATTTCCGAGCCTATGGTATGTTCGACGCAAACCGTGCACCTATCTTTCACCGACACTGGCTCCCAACAGACCGAAATGAGATTCCACTTGACCCACGTCACCTAGGAGTACCATCGGGTGCGTCCAAAATGATTTCTGAGCCTATGGTATGTTTGGCGCAAACCATGCACCTATCTTGCACCGACACTGGCTCCCAACAGACCGAAACAAGATTCCACATGATCCACATCACCTAGGAGTACCATTGGGTGCGTCCAAAACAATTTAGGAGCCTATGGTATGTTCGGCGCCAATTGTGCACCTATCTTGCACCGACACTGGCTCCCAACAAACCGAAACGAGATTCCACTTGACCCACGTCACCTAGGAGTACCATCGGGTGCGTTCAAAATGATTTCCGAGCCTATGGTTTGTTCAGCGTAATCCGTGCACCTATCTTGTATCGACACTGGCTCCCAACAGACTGAAATGAGATTCCACATGACCCACGTCACCTAGGAGTACCATCGGGTGCGTCCAAAACGATTTCCGATCCTACGGTATGTTTGGCGCAAACCATGCACCTATCTTGTGTCAAGATTAGCACCACCTCCAAACGGACCAAAACGAGCTTCCGCTTGAGCCTCATCACCTTCGAGTACCATTGGGTGTGTCTAAAATGATTTCTGAGCCTATGGTACAATCGACACAAACCGTGCACCTATCTTGCACCGACACTGGCTCCCAACAGACCGAAATGAGATTCCACATGACCCATGTCACCTAGGAGTACCATCGGGTGCGTCCAAAATGATTTTCGAGCGTATGGTATGTTTGGCGCAAACCGTGCACCTATCTTGCACTGACACTGGCTCCCAATGGACCGAAACGAGACTCCACATGACCCACGTCACCTAGGAGTACCATCAGGTGTGTCCAAAATGATTTGCGAGCCTTGGTATGTTCGGCGCCAACCGTGCACCTATCTTGCACCGACACTAGCTCCCAACAGACCGAAACGAGATTCCACTTGACCCACGTCACCTAGGAGTTCCATCGGGTGCGTCCAAAATGATTTCCGAGCCTATGGTATGTTCGGCACAATCTGTGCACCTATCTTGCACCGACACTGGCTCCCAACAGACCGAAATGAGATTCCACATGACACACGTCACCTAGGAGTACCATCTGGTGCGTCCAAAACAATTTCCGATCCTACAGTACGTTTGGCGCAAACCATGCACCTATCTTGCGTCAAGATTAGCACCAGCTCCAAACGTACCAAAACGAGCTTCCGCTTGAGCCTCATCACCTTCGAGTACCATTGGGTGCGTCTAAAATGATTTCTGTGCCTATGGTACACTCGGCACAAACCGTGCACCTATCTTGCACCGACACCAACACTGTCTCCATATGAACCAAAAAGAGATTCCACATTACCCACATTACCTTGGAGTTCTATCACACCTATCTTGCACCGACACTAGCTGCCAACGGACCAAAACAAGACTCCACATGACCCACGTCACCTAGGAGTACCATCGGGTGCGTCCAAAATAATTTACGAGCCTATGGTATGTTCGGCGCAAACCGTGCACCTATCTTGCACCGACACTGGCTCCCAACACACCGAAACGAGATTCCACTTGACCCACGTCACCTAGGAGTACAATCGGGTGCGTCCAAAATGATTTCTGAGCCTATGGTATGTTCGGCGCAAACCGTGCACCTATCTTGCACCGACACTGGCTCCCAACAGACCAAAATAAGATTCCACATGATCCACATCACCTAGGAGTACCATCGGGTGCGTCCAAAACGATTTATGAGCCTATGGTATGTTCGGCGCCAACCGTGCACCTATCTTGCACCGACACTGGCTCCCAACAAACCGAAACAAGATTCCACTTGACCCACGTCACCTAGGAGTACCATCGGGTGCGTTCAAAATGATTTCCGAGCCTATTGTCGCAGAACCGACCAATTTATAAGAATACAAGTACAATGGCAATCTGCAAGCAGTTGCACTGTCATACTTGAATCCATATAAACCCGGTAGTCCGTCGAGTACCACGACGGGTCTCGATAAACGATTTACAACAACCAAGATCATATAGGATTCAACATACATGCCACATATTACATAAAGTTCACAGATACTTTTCATCATCAGAGTACGAATAGAAAGTTATTACAAACCGAGTTTGATAATTAAAGCGGAAGCAAATAAGTTTGAAGATAAGTTTCCAACGTAGTTTGATACAGTGCCAAACCAGATCACGGTCCGCAAAAGCAAAGACAGGAATTACTAAGGAAGCCTGCCCAAGGCTTACTCCTCATCCACAGCGGGATAGAAGCAACTCTTGCAATAACCATGATACACAGTGCCATCTGCAACAATGGGAAAATAAACCCTGAGTACGAGAAGGTACTCAGCTAGACTTACCCGTCATGAACCAGAAATAAAATGACTCCAAGGATTATGCAAGGCTGTATAAGTGGACGTAACTTGACAACATTTTTGCGAAAAAGGCAATTAACCGTTGTACAGTTGTGATTCTTTTATCAAGTTAATTATAACTATCCATTTCTAGGTTAGCAACTATCCTATGCCAAACATGTGGTATGTTATTTATAATCATACAATAGTAACCATAGCAGATATTGCAATTCCATATTCATTTGAACCATCACGTTTCATAACACAGTTACTACGATGTTGGAGCTAGCCAAGTTTCTCACTATCCGGGAGAGACGACGATTCAAATCGATTTTCACCAGCTGGGAATTTATTCCTAACACAAACCCAGATCTATCAGCCACGATAGTCTTAGGTCACCTTTGGTATAACTCCGGTACACATTTCGTGGGTTCGTACTGCGCCGCACAATCTAGAACACCAGATGCCAGGATGCTCAGGCCAAACCTGCCCTTGGGCTCAGTCTGATCGTTCCCCGGAAGGAGCGCACAACAGAACGATTCCCGGCCTGAGTTGAATTACTCGGCTTCGCGGTCGGAACGAGTTATCCGGCCAGCTAAGTGAGAGGCATGCGTTCAATCTTGTCAGAAGTTCCAACAACGGTACGGTCCTTGATCGACACAGACGGGGATAGATCCACACCCAAGACCTCCATGCCTTGTTGCTTTTCTATCGACATCCCGCCCGGTCTCAATTTATTTTTACCACATGGTTCTGTTCCACGATAGCAGATATAGCCAACCGTGCTCCGGTATCCACCTATATCTCGCAGGTGACAGGACATCACCCGACTTCTACCGGTCTAAGCATGGCTAAGCATATATTCGATCCTGGACCTATACCGGTTAAAGGGTTAATATCTGGACAAGGAATGTACATGCATCAAGTGGTTTCATTCAACTCTTATAACCTAATGCATCAATCATAAATATGTAAGTAAACATTTGTAAATTACTGGGAGACTTATAATGCTCCGGGGCTTGCCTCGCAGAAAGGAAGTAGGACGATGGTCAGGGCACTCCGGAAGCTCTTCAGGGTTCTGCTCCACGCCTTCGGGAGCTGCGGCTTGCGGATTCTCCTGCGGGTTCCCTTCCTCTGCTTCTTCGAATTCCAGTAACGTGATCTCTTCCTCCGATCCTAGATGCATGAGTATGGTATGAGTATTACGAATGCATAATGTTAACAAGTGCATCGCGTTGTTTGAGTAGGTGCATATCTCTTCTCAATTATTACTTAACTATTTCTACAATGCATCGACTATGCCATAAACAGTATCTACTTGTTTCACTCATAACTAGAGTTCTACAAATCCAAAAACAGTGATCTTGGACTTTCTGGAAAGCTCATCAAATTTTCTACAACTTTGTTATTAACCATTTTTACAGTCTACATCAGTTTCAACATGTAACTCCTCATACTCTAGAATCAGTCCAGAAATGTGTTAACATGCAATATAAAGTAAGAATATTTCTACACCAGGTAATCATTCAAAATTTAACAACATATAACCTACCAACAGTGTAAGCATACCAAATACAGTTAAGATGATATAATGGCAAAGCCCAAACTATTTATTAAATTGCCTTTATTATTTTATTTAGATATCTAGGTTAAATAATAAATATATATCAGATGTGCTTAATAAATTCTCAAAAATTTACAGAGCCTTACTAATGCTATCAAAGGACTACTATAAAAATTTCAGGTCATTTTCCTAAGTAGAACATTCTATACAAAAATGATAAGGAAGCAAGGCTTGAATTAACATAAATGGAAAATCCTATTGAAAAGTGTCAAGCAACAGATTTCTTATTTTTCCTAACATCCATATGGTACTAGTATCACCTCCAACAAATTTCATGAATTTTGGACTCATAATTAATTTATAAAAATTCATGCAAGGATTAACTATTTATAAAAGAAAAATCTATAACTATAGATCTACACATGCACTGGTCCTCAAATTTTTATCCAAGCTCATATATAACAAGAATAGCTTACCACAAAAATTTCATAATTTTTGGAGCACAGGAACTCTAGATATAAAATAAACAAATTTAAATGCATTCAAAAGCACATTTGAAATCCCTATTTAAATCTCCAGAAATTTCTACTGTTGAAACCAAGAACATATTTTTCCTAAATACTACACTTCCTAAGGAACACAACCATATTTATTTCAACATTTTATGAGCTACCAAACTGCAGATACAAAAATAACAAAACAAATCAAAAACTGGATTCAAAATGAGTTAGCCCTCTCTACTGCTGTCGCTGACAGGTGGGACCCGCTGGTCAGGGGACCCCACGCGTCAGTGACACGGAACAGGGCAGCGGCGCTGCGCGGTGCTGGCGCGGCCAGAGCTCGCCGACGGCGAGGTTGCCGGTGGTGACATCATCACTACGCGATCTACTTGACCTAGCGCATCTATTGAGCCACTTGGCCGGCCCTATTGTCGACGGTAAGGACGACGGCGGCGGCAATGGCGGAGCGGCGAGGCTGGACCACGGCAAGACGCCGGTGGAGGCTACGGTTGTTCGACCTAAAGGTCGGACGAGCACTGGGGTACTACGGCGGACCTAGCGCACTAGCTAAAGCATGGAGAGGTGGACTGTGGCGGCGTGGCCACGACGACGGGGCTAGCGGCAGAGCTCCGGCGAGCCTGTGCACGTGGCTGGAGCTTACCGAGCGTGGTCAGCGGGCACGGGCGGGCGCAGTGAGTCGCTGAGATGATGGTGAAGAGGTTGCGGTGGCGATTGAGTGGCCAGGCGTGGGTTGGTGCCGTCAATGGCGACGGTGGCGCTGCTGCTATGCTTGCGGGCGCTGCGAACGGCGAAGGAGACCGAGGTGAAGTGAAAATGGAGCGTGGCTGAGTGCGGGCGGGCGTTGGCGTGATGAAGGCGCGCTCGGGCGCGGCGTGGCCTGCGCGGTCAGGGCAACGGCGACGCGCGGCCGACGGGACCTCCACGCGGCGGCTCTGCTCTGAAGCTGGTCGGCCACTGTGCCAATCGATTCAGTCGATTCAGTTTCGTCAGAACGTGATGGCCGAGCCTGACGACGAGATTTGCCACTGATTTTCCCGCTAATCCATCGCTCCAACTCGTAAATGATCTAAATGACTTTCGTAGTCCTAAGTACCAGCTACAAATGTTGTTCAATGATCTCGTGCTAATTCGCAACATAGACGGAGTAATCTCGTGCCCAACCTTGGCTGTCAGTCGGCCAGTTGATCAAATACTTCGAAAAATTTCCTAAGTGTTGAAGGCTGGATTTGCTGGTTTTTGTGGGACCCATTCAAGCATGTTAGAAGCAAAATCAGTCCATGACATAAAAATAAAAGTTGTTCCTTATGTCAAACACTACAACTTTGCTTTAGTGAACTCCTCCATGCAAGGTCCCTAACACCTAGTTCAACTTTAGTCAAACTTGTCACTTTGAAATCATGATGCACATTCAAACCATGGCTAAATGACCAAACTAGCCCTAGCACTAAATACCAAAGTTGTTCATGATGATACTCTAAGCATGTTAAAACAATTTGCAAGGTCATTTAAGCATTTCATGTAGTAGTCACTCATATAGCTATTCAGGTCAACACATGAAATAACACTTAAATGCTTTGATCAAGAAATGTGGCCTTCATGAACAAAGTTCCTTTAGTTAACCTAAGTGTAGCTAAGGTGTTGTAGTGACTAGCACTACCCACATGCATTCATTTATACATGATCATATGCATATGTTCTAAGAAACATGAAATAACAAGCAATGTTTCATATGTTTCGATCAAATGTTTCAATTGTAAATGATGATTTATGGATGCTTGATGCTCATGCTCATTTTATGCAAGTCAAGTTATGCAAGGCTAACACCCGAGGTGTTACAAAAGAATAAGCCATACAAGAAGAGATGGCAAAAAGAGGGACTTCTAAGAAGAAGAAGAGTGGAAAGGCCTACATGTCGGTGATTGGCTCACGGACATTGATTCATCTAGTGGATCATCCGATGATGATAGTGACAATGAGAAGGTGGCCGCCATTGCTATTGATCTTCATCTTCACCGCCACCATCGCCATCATCCTCTACACACCTATGCCTTATGGCCAAGGGTGAACGCAAGGTATAATGTGATGATAGTAGTGATGAACATGCTAGTGATGATGATATGATAGCGATAGCGATGATGATGATTCACCTTCATATGATGATCTTGTCAAAATACTAAGAAAATACACTAAGATCATTAGAAAGAGTAGAGCTAAAAATGAAAAGCTTGATGCTAAAAATGATTCACTCTTAGCTAATGCGATACATTGGAAAAGGCTAATGATGAGCTTAGAAACAATGATGCTATATCATCCAAACTCAAGGAGCTCAAATCTTCTAAGAAAGAGCTTAAAGATAAACATGATAAACTTGAGTGGGTGCACAATGAGCTCATCACTAGCCACAACAAGCTAAAAGATGAATACACTACTCTTAAGATCAATCATGATACTGTTATTGCTCAAGAATTTTTACCAAATGAGCCACATGATGCTACTAACCATGTTGTTAAGATTGATATAGCTACATCATGTGATGATTTAATTGATGAGAGCATTGAGCAAGGATCTAGTAGCAAAGGCAAGCAAGTGGTTGAGTGCAATGACTATGATGAGTATGTCAAGCTCAAGAGTGATAATGAGAAGCTCATGAAAGATCTTGAAGAGATGAAAAGCCACAAACCATTGTGCTAGAAACTCTTGATCATGACAAAGAGTTGATCCTTGAGAATGAGAAGCTCAAAGAAGAAAACAAGAAGCTCAAGGAAGAGAAGAAAGATGATGCTCTAAAGGAAGAAAATAAGAAGCTCAAGTTGGAGAAATAGCATCTCAAGATTGGGTTGAGCAAGTTTGCTAGAGGCAAGCACCTCCAAAGTGAGCTACTCATGAACACCATCATGAAGATGGATAGAAGTGGCATTGGATATGTGGCAAGTGTAGAGAAGAAGGCTCAAGCTCAACAACAACAATCAAAGCCAAAGCCAAAGCCAAAGAGATGTTTTGAGTGTGGACAAGAAGGCCACTTTGCTCATGAGTGTCAAACTCCACCGCCACAACCCTTGCCCAAGCATGCTAGACCCTTTGCCTTCAATGCTCACTACATGCTTAGAAAGGACTCTAGTGGAAAGATGAAAGTCATGTTCTTAGGACCCCCTAACAAGAATAGGCCTAAGAAGATTTGGGTGGCTATGTCACTTGTTGAGAAGGTGAAGGGCCCTCAACAAGTTTGGATTCCTAAAGCTTGAATCTTTTGTGTAGGTGAACTACAAGACCGGTGGAAGTCATTGGGTTATTGATAGTGGTTGCACTCAACATATGACCGGTGATCCTCGTATGTTCACCTCACTAGATGAAGAGGTAGATGGACAAGAGAAAATAACATTTGGAGATAACTCAAAGGGCAAGGTTAAAGGATTGGGCAAAGTGGCAATATCAAATGATCATTCCATCTCCAATGTCTATGTTGCTTCATTGAGCTTCAACTTGCTATCCGTTGGACAATTGTGTGATCTTGGCTTCCAATGCTTGTTCACCGAGAAGGAGGTTGTTGTATCCAAGGTAGATGATAATCAAGTGATATTCAATGGATTTAGATACAACAACTTATATCTAGTGGACTTCACCTCGAAGATACAAATTTGAAGACTTGTTTATTCACCAAAACAACACTTGGGTGGCTATGGCATAGAAGACTTGCTCATGTTGGATGAGTTCACTCAAGAAGCTTATGAAGAATGATTTGGTGAGAGGGTTGAAGATGTGAAGTTTGAAATGGACAAGCTTTGTAGTGCATGTCAAGCCGGTAAGCAAGTTGCAAATACTCATCCAACCAAAGCTTTCATGTCAACCACAAGAGTTCTAGAACTCCTACACATGGATTTATTTGGACCAACAACATACAAGAGTTTGGGAGGGAATCTCTATTGTCTTGTGATTGTTGATGACTATTCAAGGTATACATGGGTATTCTTCCTTCATGACAAATCCGAAGTTGCATCTTGCTTCAAGAAGTTTGCCAAGAGAGCTCAAAATGAATTTGAAGTGAAGCTCAAGAAGATAAGAAGTGACAATGGAAAAGAATTTGACAACACAAACATTGAAGCTTATTGTGATGAAGTTGGGATCAAGCATGAAGTCTCGCAACTTATACTCCTCAACAAAATGGTGTAGTTGAGAGGAAGAACCGGACTTTGATCACTCTTGCAAGGACAATGCTAGATGAGTACAACACCCCCGAAGCTCTATGGGCGGAAGCAATCAACACCGCATGCTATGCATCAACCCTATTCCTTCAAAAGTTCCTTGGCAAGACACCTTATGAGTTGCTCAATGGGAAGAAGCCGGACGTCTCCTTCTTTAGGGTGTTTGGTTGCAAATGCTACATCTACAAGAAGCGGCAACACCTAGGGAAGTTCCAAAGACATTGTGATATTGGTTTTCTTGTTGGTTACTCATCAAAGTCCAAAGCATATAGAGTATTTAATCATGCCACCGGCTTGGTTGAAGAAACATATGATGTGGAATTTGATGAATCTAACGGCTCCCAAGGAGCACATGAGAATCTTGATGATGTAGGTGATGAACCATTGAGGGAGGCTATGAAGAATATTCGGTGGGAGACATCAAGCCAAAAGATGATGAAGATGATGTACAAGTCATTGATCAACCTTCTTCATCAAGTGTGCCACAAGATGGTGAAAAAGATGGGAGAGTAGAAAATGAAGATACTCATATCTCCCATGAGCAAATGGTGGTACAAGCACAAGATGTTGATGCTCCACAACCTCCTCCTCAAGTGGTCAATAGAAGAAATACACCTCTCCTACAAGATCATCCACAAGATCTCATCATAGGGAGTCCATCAAAGGGTGTAATGACTCGATCTCAAAAACTTGCTTCATTTATTGCTCATCACTCTTTTGTCTCTTGCTATGAGCCTACCAAGGTAGAAGAAGCTCTTAAAGATCCGGATTGGATCAATGCCATGCATGAAGAGTTGAACAACTTCACTCGCAATGAAGTTTGGACTCTTGAAGAGCGACCAAAAGGTGCAAGAGTCATTGGAACAAAGTGGGTGTTCCACAACAAGCAAGATGATCAAGGTGTTGTTGTGAGGAACAAGGCAAGACTAGTTGCAAAGGGGTTCTCTCAAGTTGAAGGTTTGGATTTTGGAGAGACCTTTGCACCGGTTGCAAGATTAGAAGCCATCCGTATCCTTCTTGCATATGCATCACATCATGAAATGAAACTATATCAAATGGATGTGAAAAGTGCATTTTTAAATGGCTTTATTAATGAACTAGTCTATGTTGATCAACCTCCCGGGTTTGAAGACCCTAGATATCCTAATCATGTTTATAGGTTGTCCAAGGCACTATATGGGCTTAAGCAAGCCCCAAGAGCTTGGTATGAGCGCCTTCGGGACTTCCTCATTGAGAAGGGCTTCACCATTGGGAAGGTCGACACCACACTATTCACCAAGAAGCTTGATGGGCATATCTTCATTTGTCAAGTATATTGATGATATCATCTTTGGATCATCAAATGAAGACTCATGCAAAGAATTTGGTGAATTGATGTCGAAGGAGTTCGAGATGTCAATGATTGGTGAGCTTACATTCTTTCTTGGTTTTCAAGTCAAGCAAATGAAAGAAGGCATCTTCATCTCTCAAGAGAAATACACAAAAGATCTTCTCAAGAGATTCAAGATGGATGAATGTAAGCCAATCAAGACACCAATGCCTACCAATGGACATCTCGACCTAGATGAGGGAGGTAACCCGGTTGATCAAACTCTCTACCGTTCTATGATTGGTAGCTTGTTATATTTAACCGCATCTAGGCCCGACATCATGTTTAGTGTGTGTATGTGTGCTAGATTTCAAGCTAATCCTAAGGAAACACATTTAATTGCCAAAAAGAATCCTTAGGTATCTTAAGCACACACCAAGCATTGGCCTTTGGTATCCCAAAGGAGCTATATTTGAATTAGTTGGCTATTCCGATTCGGATTATGCCGGATGCAAAGTTGATAGAAAGAGCACATCCGGAGGGTGCCATTTGCTTGGTAGATCACTTGTGTCTTGATCCTCCAAGAAACAAAATAGTGTGGCTTTGTCCACCGCCGAAGCGGAATACATTGCCGCGGGTGCTTGTTGTGCACAAATTTATACATGAAACAAACTTTGCTAGACTATGGTGTAGTTCTAGAAAAGTACTTTTGTGCGACAATGAAAGTGCGGTAAAACTTGCAAATAATCGGTTCAACACTCTCGCACCAAGCACATAGATATCCGCCATCACTTTCTAAGAGATCATGTTGCTAAAAATGATATATCACTAGAAGGTGTAAGAACCGAAGATCAATTAGCGGATATCTTCACTAAACCGCTAGATGAGGCTACATTTTGTAGATTGCGGAATGAGCTCAATGTACTTGACTTTAGCAACTTCACTAAAAATTGAGCTTGTGTTGTCCCTTGCATTCATTGTAATATACAACATGTTTAATTTTTGGCAATGCATATAGGGCTTGTCTAACATGGTTAAGATAACCGCCGAAAAGTGTGTGAAGAAGCTTAACCTTGCCAACGTCGCCGTCCAGCTCCACGCGCCGCCAGCCAAGCGTGATCGCGCACCACAGCAACCACGCTGCTGTTGTCCCATGCTGGACCATCGCCGCCACCTGCGCCTTTGTTCCCATGCGCCTTTCATGATCCAGCACCATCGAAGCCGAGCCCATGTGCCTAGCCCCTCCAGCCAGCGAGCCAGCCTCACTGTGCCGCCGCACTCTGTCCATCGCGTAACCCTAGCCTCCAAGCGCCACCTTGCCACGCCGTGCGCGCCGCCGTCGGCTCCCCAGCCACTGAGCGCCATCCAAGCCCACAGCTGCGGTGCCCTAGCCCTGCCTCCTCGTTGGTAAGGCCACATCATCCTCTTTGCTTGATGTTGAACCTTTCA